>NW_026652285.1:98407094-98532095 GCF_009828535.3 Hylobates moloch
AAAAAAAAAAAAAAAAAAAAATCATGACAAGCCCAGAGAGAGGGAGACCATGGAAGAAAGGAAAAGGGTTTGTATTTCAGTACATTTTATACCTTTTTTCCAACATTTCCCCTGCTTTATGAACAAGGGGCCCTGCATTTTTTATTTCCCACTGGGCCCTGCAAATTACTAGCCAGATCTAGTATCATCTCCTGAAGGTCTCACTCAGCCTTCTCAGTCTTTACTGTTTATTCACAGGCCAGACTTAAGTTACAGGGTGCTGTCTTCTTCCTGCCATTCTCCCAGACATCATTCCTCACTGAGAAGACAAGGTCCTCGTATTGAGTGGATGTGTGTGTAACGTACGAATCATGCTCACTTTGTAGCTTGATGTTTTCAAATGGTGTATTATGAACACATCCCCCTTAATAACCATTCTTAAACACATTTTAATAGCTATGTATTATTCTAACATTCTAACATTAGACCACAATTCAGTGACCCCCTGTTTTCAGCTTTTCAAAGTTATTAGCGATGCGCTAATAAATGTTCATGAATACTCAGCACACAGCAACAAAAACGTTCCTTTTTACAAATCAACAAATATTGGTTGGATAAATGAATCATAAATTCACAATAATTTTCTTAAATTCTTACAGGTACACTGTCAGGGTCAAAAAGTATGTAATTTGAACAATTTTAATATTCTGCCAAAATGTAGTACTAGTTTGAATCAGCAGTCAACAACGGATCTCACTGTTGTGAATTTTTACCAAATTCTTTAAAAAATAATCTCTTCTAATTTAACAGGCAGAATTTCCTATTATTAGTTTAATGATCATTTCTTTGATTTCTAGAGAGTCTGAACTTTGCTGGCCATTTGTATTTTGACCTCTGTGAATTATCAAGGTATTGTTTGCCTATTTGATATTGAGTATTTGTCTTTTCCTTACTGATCAGTAAGAGTTCTTTATATGTTGATACCAATTCTATATGTCACATATATTGACAATAGGTTTTCTTACTTTGTGACTTGTTTTATAGTTTCATTTGTTCTATTAATGCTCTTTAAGGATTTTATTTTATTTTATTTTATTTTGTTTTTTGAGACAGAGTCTCACTCTGTCACCCAGCTGGAGTGCAGTGGTGCGATCTCAGCTCACTACAACCTCCCCATCCCGGGTTCAAGTGATTCTCCTGCCTCAGCCTCCTGAGTAGCTGGGATTACAGGCATGGGCCACCACGCCTGACTAATTTTTGTACTTTTAGTAGAGAAGGGGTTTCACCATGTTGGCCAGATTGGTCTCAAGCTCCTGATCTCAGGTAATTCACCCACCTCAGCCTCCCAAAGTGCTGGGATTACAGGCATGAGCCACCGTGCCTGGCCTAGGATTTTATTTTTAAGAAGTCAAGTTTCTCCATCTTTTTCTCTGGAGATACTTAATACCTTCTCATATATGCTCCAAAAGCCCTACCTCCACAAAGCCCCCGGCTCTACCCCTAAGAAAATAAATATATTATCTAATATTCTTATGATTTCCTACCATTAAAAGGCAAGCTAAAGCCCTTTTTACATTATCGATATCACATTCTTTTGTAAATTTAAAATTTTTTTAAATTTGATTTGACATGTTTGTTAAGTTTCGTCCTGTCATTTGGCTTCCGATGTCTATGTGCCTACACATGCACACACACAATCTTTCACTATGTGGTCTGCTTGCTCTTTGTATTCCTTTTATGCATAGGAATGTGGCTTATGTAATGCTCTTGGTTCTCTCTTTCTGGAGGTTATATTGGTTCCCTGCTATGAGCAATACTGACATCAGCTCGTGAACTCTTCCCCCATCTCTCCTTCCCTCTCTACCCAGTTTTAGTCACCACTCTTAGGTTAGAGCTACTCTCTGTATCCTTGAGTACAGTTAAGTTTCCTTCTTGATTTGGAGGCTTCAAGTGACATCCTTTTACTTCCAGCTAGTGCCTCCGAGACAACTAGTCACTACACTTTGGTCCTCCTGTGCCCCATGTGTGTTGGCTGTGCTATTTCTACACTGCCAGCGCACACGGCATTCACACACTGTCTCTGGGCCCTTACATTTGCCCTCCGGATCCGCACTCCCTACCTTTCTCTGTTCTGACCTGTGTGGATTTAATGAACAAGTTCCTGTGTCCGCCACCTCCCGTGTCCTCCACCTCCACCTCAGCCGAGGAGGAGCCCAAAGGACATTGAAGGAAAAGAGAAGAGTGAATTCAGTGAATTCAGGTTAGTGATTCCCAGGCTTCCTGTCTAATCCTCTTAGGCTGGCAGTGTTTCTCCACCAAATTTTTATTATTTTTATTTTTATTATTTATTTATAATATTTATTATTATTTTTTGAGACAGGGTCTCACTCTCTTGCCCAGGCTGGGGGCAGTGGCATGATCACCACTCATTGCAGCCTCAACTTCCCAGGCTCAAACGATCCTCCTGTCTCAGCCTCCCAATTAGCTGGGACCAACAGGTGCATGCCATCATGCTCAGCTAATTCTTATATTTTTTTGTAAAGATGGGGTTTTGCCATGTTGCCCAGGCAGGTCTCAAATTCCTGTATGCAAGTGATCTTCTTGCCTCTGCCTCCTAAAGTGCTGAGATTTCAGGCATGAGCCACTGCATCCAGCCCAGTGGACTTTAGATCCAAAAACCACTTCTCTCATCCCTTGGAACCTAGTGGTAGGCCCGGGGTTAGTGCACCATTCCTTATAGTCCCTGTATCCTATCTTTGTCAGTCATCCCTTTGTAAACAGACCTTCTTTTTGCCAATGTGCCTTCTGCTTCCCACTGGGACCCAGAATTAGATACATATAGTTTTATCACTGTATTAGTCTGTTTTCATGCTGCTAATAAAGACATACCTGAGACTGGGTAATTTATACAGGAAAGAAGTTTAATGGACTCACAGTTTATATTTTATATTTTCTAGTAGTCACATAAAAAAGTAAAAGCAAACATGCAAAATTAATTTTAATAATATATTTTATTTAATCTAGTATGCTCAACATGGTATCATTTCAACATGTAATGTATTAGTCTGTTTTCATGCTGCTGCTAAAGACATACTCCAGACTGGGAAGAAAAAGAGGTTTAATGGACTCACAGTTCCACATGGCTGGGGAGGCCTCACAATCATAGCAGAAGCCAAGGAGGAGCAAGTCACATCTTACATGGATGGCAGAAGGCAAAGACAGTGTGTATGCAGGGAAACCCCCCCTTATAAAACCATCAGATCTCATGAGACTTATTCACTATCATGAGAACAGCACAGGAAAGACCCACCCTATGATTCAATTACCTCCCTTTCCCACAACACGGGGGAATTGTGGTAGCTACAATTCAAGATAAGATTTGAGTGGGAACACAGCCAAACCATATCAATCACCTTTATTCTTATCATTTCACTTTAGCTTTTCAGTTAAACATATTCAATGCTGACCATGAAACTTATAAATCCAGTGGTTTGTTAATTGTCTAAATATCTTTCTCTACTATTCTCCTTAGGAGAGTCTCATGAAAATAATATTCTCTGGGTTCTTGCATGTTCATAACTCTTTGGTTGGTAGCCTTCATATTTGCAGGATAGTTTGACCAGATACAAAATCTTTGGCCCATTTTCTTTCCTTAAATATCTTTGAAATGTTGCTCTATTATTAAAACATAAAATGTTACTGTCTAGAATCTTGATTCCATTCTGATTTTCTTTTCCTTAGAAATAACTTGTAGTTTTTGACCTGCATGCCTAAAGGATTTTCATTTTGTCTTTAAAGAACAATAATATCACCAAGCAAATTCTCCGTGTTGACCAGTCTAGGCTAATTTTCTTAGGACAGAATGTGCCCTTTCACTGTTGACATTAAAACTTCTTATATTTCAGGAAATACTTTTTAAAATTCAGTTTTAAAATATGTATTCTGTTCTGTTGTTTAGGCTTTATTCTCTAGAGCCTTGAATTATATGTATGTTGGATCTCCTTTGCCTAACTTCTGTATCTATCACTTTCTCTCAAATCCTTGTTATCTCTTTATTTCTGTTTGATCTTCCTCACTTTTTTATTTTCTCTATTTTCCTTTTTGAAACAAGATCTGGCTCTATTGCCCAGGCTGGAGCGCAGTAGCACCACCCTGGCTCACTGCAACCTCCCCACCTCAGCCTCCCTAGTAGCTGAAATACAGGCGTGTGCTACCACGCTTGGCTAATTCTTGTATTTTTATTAGAATACAAAAATGTTTCACCATGTTGCCCAGACTGGTCTCAAACTCATGAGCTCAAGCAATCCACCCACCTCAGCCTCCCAGAGTACTGAGATTACAGGCATGAACCACCACACCTGGACTATATTCTCTATTTATATTACTGTTCTATTGGAGATGTTTACTCACCCTTGTGTTTCTTCTAATTTAATCTTCACTTCTGAAAAAATATTGTTTTCTCTCTGTTTTCCAATTCTATCTGATTTTTAGAAATCCTCCTGTTGTCGGGCCATCTCATTTCTGTGCTCTTCTCTTTCTGGTGTGTACTGTTCTTTCAAAGCTTCTTTTATTTTCATACTTGTTTTCAGCTCATTTAGCTTTGTGTCCACCTATGTTCTTGTTGTCTATCACAATAGTATTTGGTTTATTTTGATTTCCTTTTCTTTCTTGTAAAAACTATTGCTTGGAGTTAGATTGTATTTTGTTGTTGTTTCTTGAATTTAAAAAGTTGTTTTTCCTGGATTCTTAGAAGAAAGCTTCTATAGAAGGGGCAGAGATGGGCCAGATGGCTTTCTTTACCTTTTCTTTTATTATTATGAAACACTCAAGTGGTGGTCTCTCCATGTAACTGCTTTTTAGCTTCTCAGAATTAAGCCTGGGTCAAAAAGGCATACTGCCTCTAGCCCTGGGTTTCCCAGAGTGCTATGGGACTTACTCTTCAAGATAATGCTCTAAGCTTTAAATTTTCATTGTCCAATATGGTAACCACTAGCCACATGTAGCACTTAATATGTGTCAAATCCGAATTGAGATACATAAAATACCATATTTCAAACACAGTATGGAAAAAAGTAAAGTAGCTCATTAATGCTTCTTTTGTTGATTACTTGATACGGTTTGGCTGGGTCCCCACCCAAATCTCATCTTGAATTGCCACATGTTTTGGGAGGGACCCAGTAGGAGATAATTGAACCATGGGGGCAGGTCTTTCCCATGCTGTTCTCATGATAGTGAATAAGTTCACTTTTCCATGCTGTTCTCATGCTAGTGAATAAGTCTCATGAGATCTGATGGTTTTATGAGGGGGAGTTCCCCTGCACAAGCTCTCTTTTTGCCAGCTGCCATCCATGTAAGATGTGAGTTGCTCCTCCTTGCCTTCTGCCATGATTGTGAGGCCTCCCCAGCCACACGGAACTGTGAGTCCATTAAATCTCTTTTTCTTCCCAGTCTCAAGTATGTCTTTATCAGCAGCATGAAAACAGACTAATACATTTCATGTTGAAATGATACCATGTTGAGCACACTAGGTCAAATAAAACATATTATTTAAATTAATTTTTTATGTTTGCTCTTACTTTTTAATGTGACTACTAGAAAACATAAAATTATGGCTTGTATGTGCAGCTCACATCGTATTTCTTTTGGACAGCACTGCTTTAGACTTTATATTTTTAACTTTGCCATTATGATACGACAAAATCTGCTCTCAACGACTTCCTTCCTACTACCTGAACCTTTTCTCTCACCTACCCCTAGGCTTCCTTCCCTGTTGGATTTGTTTTATAGACATTTTCTTTCAATATTAAACTTCTGGAATGAGTCTTGTGGATAAGGATTAAATCCTTCAGGACTTAGACCCCCCGTAGAATTCATCCTTCAGCATCACCTTTTATGAACTTACCACTAACTGGCATTTTAGGGAGCCACATCCCAGTGTTGACAGTGATTCTCAGATCTGCTTTGCCCAGAGCCTGCTCTGGATGGAGTATGTAAATTTTTTAGGGATTTTGGGGGTTCTGTGGTTCAGAGTGCCCCTCAACAGTCTATCTTCACTTCAACAGTCTAGCTTCACTTCTGGTGCTCTGATTCACAGCTGCTACCCTGTCCAGTACTTCCTGGTACTCCCAGGAGTTTGGCCATATCTGTCCCTAACACTGGGGTTTACAGAGAATCATCATCTAGTTTTATTAAAGAGATTGCCTGTGGACTTTTTTTTCCTTTTGCTGTTCTGTTGATTTTCAGGAAAAGTTTTGGCATAATTAAAAACTATACTGCTGCCACAATCTCAGTATGACTAGAATTCCTTCACTTGCTATATTTAATTTTGTAAACTATGTGGAATTAATTTTGATGAATAATGTGGACTGGAAATCTAATTTTATTTCTTCATTTTTTAAAGCAATTCTACTTTGTCTTATTATGAAACTTGCATGTACATATTGAAGAAAGCATACAATATAGACGAGCAAAAGGAAACAAAATAAAATTTTGTTATAATCTTCCCACACAGAGGGAATCATTTTAACAGTTTAATCTATATGCTTCTAGGAGATTCTGTATCATTATTTATGAAATGGGAAATATCACATTTTATTGAATGTAATATGCAATCAATTGTAAGAATTACCTTTTGTTACCATCAAGAGAAAAAATCACAGCTAATTAAACTAGGCACACTAGCAATCAATTTTAGGTATCCTGATATATGAAAATCTGTTAATCTTCAAATCAAATAAAAGTTATAATAATGACCTTACAGGACTGTTATAGAGATCAAATGATATAATGATATAAAGTACAATAAATGATAACTATTATCATTCCGTCATTTGAATATAGTGAAATTTATTTATCCAACCTCCTATTGTTGAACATCTAGGTTATTTCCAACTATTAGCTACTATAAACATTAATAATTTATAAATAAATAAGTGCAAATGACCACCAAACATAAAGTGTTAAATCTTAACACTAATTGGGAAATGCAACTCAAAACAGTGATGAAATAACATTTGCCCTTTTTGAATTAACAGGATTCCTGCAAGTCAAAGAAAAATTGAGAAAACCTCAATGCCTAACAATAGAATGTAACTAAATAAATTGTGATGCAATGGTATTCTCAGCCATTTAAAAAAAGATGATATACAAAGATGAACAATTTATAACGTTAAAAGCAACAACTCTTAATGAAAACATAGGTATGCATATCTGTGTACTAACTAATAGGAGATAAAAGAAGAAACAAATAGAAACACATTAGTAGTGGGAGATTTTAATTCAATTCTCTAAGTTCATGACATGCACATAAAAAATAATAATAAAAAAGACCTAAAAACATAGCTAATGAGATAACTCTCATATAATCACATTGACTAATCAAAAAAAAAAAAATAACAGACTATAGGCCAGGTGAGGTGACTCACACCTGTAATCCCAGCACTTTGGGAGGCTGAGGCAGGTAGATCACAAGATCAGGAGTTCAAGACCAGCCTGACCAACATGGTGAAACCCTGTCTCTACTAAAAATACAAAAATTAGCTGGGCATGGTGGCACGTGCCTGTAATTCCAGCTACTCAGGAGGCTGAGGCAGGAGAATTGCTTGAACCTGGGAGGCAGAGGTTGCAGTGAGCCGGGATCATGCCACTGCACTCCAGCCAGGGTGACAGAGCGAGACTCTATCTAAAAAAAAAAATAATACTGACTATACATTCCTTTCTAGTGCTTCTGTTGATTCTCAAAATTGATCATATATTACTTCAAAAAGAAAACAAAGGTAGGAATAATGAGACAGTAGTCTCTGATCACAGTAAGACTAAAAATTAATTCTAATACCCAAACACACAAAAAAAACTATCTGTAAAATTTAGAACTCTCAAACAATTCTTGGGTCAAGAAGAAATTAAACCCCAAACTGGAAAGTGTTTAGAAAATAATAATAGTGAAAGTCCTGAATATTAAATCTATGAGGAAAATTCATAGCCTGTGAGCACTCAGAGGAAAATTCATAGCCTTCAATATCGTATTTATGATTAAGAAAGAATCAGCTAAAATGCTCTAAGTATTTAACCTAGGAAATTAGGGGGAAAAAAAACTAAAGAAAACCAAAAGGAAGGAATCATAAAGAGAAAAGCAGACATCAGTAAATTAGAAAAGAGAAAAAAGATAGCACCACTAAATCCAAGTGCTAATACTTTGGGGGTAAAAAGAATATATCAGTGGTTTGGTAACCTAATCCAAAAATAAGAAAGTAAAAATACACAAAACAATAATGACAATTGGAAAATAAACACAAATAAGGAGACAATTGTAAGCATTGTAAGAGATACTTTGCTCAACATAATGTAAATAAATTTGAAAACTAGAAGAAATCAATACTTTTATTAGGTAGAAATAATTTATCAAAACTGACTCCAGAAGAGAAAGAAATAATATATAGACAAATGACCATAGAGGAAATATAAAACGGTGGTGGAGATTTATCCATCTTCTCAAAAAAAACCCTGTCCAGACAGTTCTACAGAGGAATTATACCAATTATTTAAGAAACAGGTAATTCCAATGGTACTTAAATTGTTCCAGTGCCTATTTAAAAGAAGATATTTAAAATGTTTTTGTGAAACAAAACTATTTGACCCCCAAAACCCAACAAAGAGATGCACACATACAGCCCACATGCAAAAATACACTTGTGAAGATTAAGACAAAAGTCCAAATTAAAATAGTAAAGGAAATACAGCAGTACTTCAAAACAAAATAAAACTAATATACTAAGACCGAGTAAAGTTTAATACAGTAATACAGGAAAGGTTCAATATTTTAAGATCAATTAAAATCAATGTTTTAAAATGTATTATCTATTCTGTGATAAGGCAAGTGTAGTAACATGTTAATGGTAGAATGCAGGTAGTAGGTATATGTTTGTTCACTGTAAGATTCCTTCAACTTTGGTATACATTTGAAAAATTTCATAATAAAATGTTGGGAAATATCTATTAATATAATTCATCATATTAATAGGTCTGAGGAGACAGCTCATAGAATCATCTCCTAAACACTGAAAAGGCATTTGAAAAAATTCAATATATATTCTTAATTTTTAAGACATTTAATAAAATAGAAAGAAATAGTTATTTCTTTAGCATATAAAATAGATTCATCTCAACCCATAAGCCTTAGTTGATACTTTTATTAGGAAAAAAATAATTTATGCTTAATGCTTAATGGGAAAAACACTACAAGCATTCCCATTAAAGTCAAGATAGAACAAAAATGTCCAATATTACTCTATTGGACTATTATTTAGCATTGTTCTGGAATAAATAACCAATGTAATTAAAGAAAGACATTAGATGTATGAAAATAAGAAAGTGGGATATTAAATTATCTTTATTTGAAGATGATATGATTGTATAGCTGGAAAACCCAAGAGACTCAACTAAAAAACTGTTATAAACAATAAGATTGTTCAATAATGTGGATGGCAACAAAATTAAAAGGAGAATCAAGAGTATGTATGTATTATTCATACCCATGTACACATATTCAGTATTTTATCCTAATGAGATATTCAGTAATTTTATCATAATGAGATAAAATATTCAGAATTTTATCATAATGAGATACTTATAATGAAAAATGTGTAATAGATAAGTGAATAAAGCCTTGAGATACTACTGAGGGTCACACATGATGACTTTAACAATGGAAAGTTATTTTATGTTCTTGGGTAGGAAGATTCAGTATAAAGATGTCAGCTCTTTTTAAATTAATTTAAAATGTATCAGCATCTCATCAAAATGCCAACTGTATAGTTTGATGAAACCAGCCAATTCTAAAGTTCAGCTAAAAATGAGCAAACCAAAATAAGAAACTAATTCTTAAATGCCAAGAAATTAGGAGAAAATAATGCACCAGATAATAAAACACATTGTAGGGCTGTAATAAGTAGAACAGTGCAGTAAAGGCACAGTACTTGCATACACAGATATCAATGCTAGTTTAATGTATGATAGAGGTGGCATTTCAAATTGGGGCAGGGGAGTTGAATATTGACCATTCAACAATAGATCTTGAGATAACCAAGCAGTCATCCGGGGGGAAGAAGTTGAATCCCTACTTTGTATTTTACATGAAAATAAATTCCAGGCTGGGCGTGGTGGCTCACGTCTGTAATTTCAGTGCTTTAGGAGGCTGAGGCGGAGGATCCCTTGAGGCCAGGAGTTCAAGACCAGCCTGTGCATCATAGGGAGAGCCCTGCCCCCCCATCTCTGCAAAAAAATAAGACAATTAGCAGGGCATGGTGTTTGGCACCTATAGTCCCAGCTACTCAGGGGGCTGAAGTGGTAGGAGTTTGAGGTTATGGTGAGCTGTGATTGCGCCACTGCACTGCAGCCTGGGCAACAGAGCAAGACCCTGTCTCTCTAAAACAAACAAACACCCCAACACCATCAAAATAAATTCTGGTGGCTCAGATATTTAAACATGGAAAATGAAACTATAAGCTACAGGAGACTGTACTTATAATCTTGGAATGGCAAAGGCCTTCCTAATATGACAAAAAAAATACCCAGAAGCCATAGGGAGATTTATAAATTCAACTACATTTTTTAACATTTGTAAAGCAAAAGCTGTAAGAAGTTAAATCCCAATAAACTGCAAACTGGATGGGATTATTTGCAACTCATAAAACAAATGAAGTGTTCCTGAAAATTGAAAAGAATAAGAGCAACTCCAAGAGGGGGGAAATGTACAAAGGCTCCAGTGCGTACATTTCTCAAAGGGTATGATATGGCCCCCAAGAGAGCAAAAATTGCTTCTTGAGGGACAAACTATCTCAGACATTACAATGGTCTGTGGCCCTCCAAAGCTGTTGTCTTAATCCACTTATTTTTCTAGATGAGTTTTAGAATAAAATCCCATGTGTTGCTTGGAGTTTCAAAAATTCTTAGATTAATTGGGGGAGAATTAACATCTGCACAGAAAATCTGCAGTCAACTGTTCTCATTCCGGAACATTTCTTGCTGATTCTCAGATATTTGTCATTCATTCAAGCTTCCTTTTATATAAAGTTTTATGGCTCTTCCCACATAGGTCTGCACATATGTTTTAGTTGTTTAATAATTTGAGTTGGTTTTTTGAATTATATTTTATCCCAATATTACTTTATACATTTTTATTCCTGCCATATTTATTTTATAAACTGCTACTTTACCAAATCATATTAGCTTTTGACTTTTTACCCCTCTATTTTATTTAATTTTCAAAATGAAAATATCATTATTGTTTTCTGGATATAAAAGTACTATCCATTCATTATTTTAAAATGCAAAGAACTTAGAAGAGTAGAAAGTGAAAGCCCCTCAGTAAGTCTACCCCTGGGGTAACCAGGATTTCTTATTAGCCGTAAGTATTTTTTAGTTAATTATCTGGGATTTCCCAGATAGAAAAATCATCTCATCTTTAACTAACGTATGACAAGGTGATGTTTGGAGCATTAACTCAGTACATTTTCTTTAAAAAGTAATTTTAATTATGAAATATGTTGAATATACAAAAAAAGTATAGAAAGTGATGACAGACACCCATTTCAGCGTTATCAGTTTAACATTTCGCCATACCTAACCCTCCTGCATTCTTTTCTCACTCTCCCAGCCCCAAGAATACCACTCTCCTGGAGTTGATGGATGTCATTCCCATGTGTTTACAGAATATGTGTATATCCACGGCAATGTATACAAGTTGTTTGCATGTTTTTAAATTTATATGAACAGTGGCATACTCTTCATATCTTTTTAAAACCTGATTTTTATATTTACTCATGTTGATACATACAGATTTAGTGCATTCCTTGTATCTGCTTGCTAGTATTTTATTGTGTGAATATTTTTCCATTTCCTTTTTAAGGTACTGTAGTATTGTTTCTCTTTTTAAACTATTTCATGTAGTACATGAGAAACATTTTTATTCACGTCTCTTAGGCACATGGGAAAATCTATCTAGGGGAGATACGTGTAAGTGGAATTGCTAAGTCACAAGTTAGGTGCACCTTCGTCTTGATTAGTCCAATACTACCAAAGTATCTCCAATGTTGCACCAGTTTACCCTCCCACCAGCAAGAGTTCTTGTTCCCTTGAATCTTCTCCATCACTAGGTATCATCAGCTTTTAAGTTTTGCTGATTGATAGATGTGAAATGCGTCTCCTTGTTGCTCTAATTTCATTATCCTGATTACGAGTGAGTTTGCAGAGTTTTTCACCTGTTTATTTACTATTTGGATTTTCTCTTAGAATTCTCTGTTTAGAGCCTTTGCCCATTTTCCCATTTTTCTTCTTACTAATTTGTAAAAGTTCATTATATATTGTGAAGACTAATATTTTGTTGCAAATAGTTTCTCCCAGATGGTGGTTTGTCTTTCACTTTATGATATGTTTATTGTACATAAATATTTTATTTTTAGGTACTAAAATGTATCAGTTTGCTTTTATGATTTAGTGCTTTTTCTATCTTGCTTAGCAAATCCTTCCCATCCCAATGTTCTAAACACGTGTTCTGATATTTCTTATGAAAGTTTCAAAATTTTGCAACTTACAATTAGTCTGTAGTCTACCTGGAATTTATTTTTTATATAAAATAAGGTGGGAATCTAATTTTATCTTTTTTACATGAATAAATCACCCCGGCATTGTTTTCTCCCTTTGTTTAATTTTAGAAAATGTCAAACATACACCAAAGTATAAAGAGAGAATAGGATCATAAACTTCATGTGCTCATCACCCAGCTTCAATAATGATCAAATCACAGCCAATCTTATTTCATCCCTACCTCCAAATACTCCTTCTCTTGAATTATTTTGAAGGGAATCCAGACATCGTACAATTTCATCTGTAAATATTTGAGCATGAACCTTTAAAAATTTAGATCTCTCTTAACCACCATAACATTATTAAATCAAAAAGCAACCCCTTTATATCAATAAAGAAATTTCTACAAATTATATCATTTTCTTTTTGCAGTTCGTTTTAATCAAAAGCCAAATAAAGTCCATCCACTGCACTTGGTTGGATGTTTCCTAAATTTATTTTAATCTGTAAGTATCTCCTTTCTCATTTTTCCTCTAGAAAATTCTTTATTAAAGAAACTGGACTGCTTGTTCTGTACAGAGTCCCACATTCTAGATTTGCCTGATTGTATACTGCGGTATCCTGTAACGTGTTCATCTTCCCTTGTGTTGCCTGTAAGCTGAAAGTCAGTCAGTCAGCCTAGAGACTTGATCACACTCAGGTTTGATGTCTGGTAGGAGCGCATCCGACGGGATTTTGTGTACTTCCATCAGTAAAGAATGTAATATCTAACATCACATTTTTGGGATGTTAGCAACCATAGGAGATTATTGTCTAGATCCATCGCTTCATTAGGGCTCTTTCAAAAGGTGATGTTCTAATTCCACCACTCCTTGATCATTTATTATAGCATCACGTATTAAATACTCCATCCTTTTCTCACCATTTGTGCAAATCCCTTAGACACGTGGGTCGGTTCCCAGACTCTTTTCTGTTCTTTTGACCTATTTGTGTGTCTTGGCACTAATGCCACATAATTTAAATTACTCCATTTGCTTAGCTGGCAGGAGAACCTATCACTGAACTCATAGGCTGATACACACACTTATCAAAAAAATAGCTCTTCTTGACTCTCTGTGATTGCAGACATATTTTGAAATCAGCTTATCAAGTTCCAGGGAAAAGCCTCTTTTTGTTTTGGAATGGTACTGCATCAAATCTATATATTAATTTAGATAAAATTTTCATATTTATGATATTGAGTCTTCGCAGCCATTAACATGACTTATCTATGGATTTATATCCTTCAAAGAAGTATTTTATATCCTTCAAAGAAGTTGCATAATGTTCTCTTTAAAGCTCTTGCATATCTTTTAGATCTTATGAGTAGAATCTTTTTAAAAATTACATTTTTAAATGATTTGTTGCTGGTATGGAGGAAGGCAATCAATTTTTGTATATGGAATTTGTATTTATTGGGCTTGCCAAACTCTATTATTCTGATAGTTTGTTGGTAGATTTCCTGAAAACTTATTTCAAATGTGAGCAAGGATATTTTTACCTGGGAATAATGACACTTCTATCCCTTCCAATCCATATATTTTTGTCGTCTTATTAACTGTATTTGTCCAGTACAATATTGAATACAAGTGGTCATAGCAATCAGTTTTACTTGTTTTGTGTTTTTCCTCCTTCTTCTTTATTTTTAAATAGAGACAGTCTCATTATGTTGGCCAGGCTGGTCTCAAACTCCCACGTACAAGCAATCCTCCCACCTTGGCTTCCCAAAGTGTTGGGACTACAGGCGTGAGCCACCACACCCATTTTTGTTTATGTTTGCATTTAATAGGAATGCTTTTTGCTATTCACGACTAGATAGCATGTATGGTGTAACTTTTATATACATACCTCATATGGTTTGGATCTGTGTCTCCACCCAAATCTTACCTTGAATTGTAATAATCTCCACGTGTCAAGGACAGGACCAGGTGGTGATAATTGAATCATGGGGGCCGTTTACCCCATACTGTTCTCGTGAGGGTGGGTGCGTTCTGGCGAGATCTGATGGTTTTATAAGGGGCTTCCTCCGTTGTTCAGCACTCGTTTCTGTCTCCTGCCATCCTGTGAAGAGGTGCCTTCTGCTGTGATTGTAAGTTTCCTGAGGCCACCCCTCCACCCCGCGACCCCAATCATGGAGAACTGTGAGTCAGTTAAAACTCTTTTCTTTATAAATCACCTAATCTCAGGCAGTTCTTTATAGCAGTGTGAGAACAGACTAATACAATACCCCTTATAAAACCAGGCATGTTCCTCTCTCTTCCCCAGATAACATTTCATAAATGAGCATTCAATTTCATCACATGCTCTCTCCCACAATTGTTGAGCTGATAATATGGTTTTTTTCTTTTCATATATTACTGAGCTAACTACGCAAGTACTTTTTAAAATTAAACTTTCATCCCTCAAATAATCGCTACTTGGTTATAATGTTTTCTTCCATTTTTCATGTATTACTCAGTTTGTTTCACTAATATTTTATTAAGGATCTTTGCCTCTGTGGTCATAAGCAGCTGTGTTATAGCAGGCAATCCTAGTAGTCTCCTTGTCTGTTTTGGTATTAAGGTTGCATCAGCTTCATAAAATGTGTAAGGTGCTTTCCTTCTCTCTCTATTCACTAGAACATATTGTACAGGATAAAGATTTTCTAGTCCTTGAAGCTTTGATATATCTCACTTATAAAATCATCTGTACTTAGTAATTTTATTTTGTCTTGTTTTGTGGTTATAGTTTAAAATACTGATACAATTTTATTAACGGTTGTAGATCTATTCAGGCAACCCCTTCTTCTTGGGTCAGTTTTATAAATTCCATTTATCTTAGAACATTGTTCAAGCTTTTAATTTATTGTTATAAAATTCAACATAGCACCCTCCTTTGACTTATTATATCTGAAGTTTTGTTCCCCTTTTTTATTTTTAATATGGTTTATTTGTGTTTTTTTCTTGATAAATCATGCTAGAAGTTTATATATTTTATTAATCTTTGCAAAGAATCAATTTAGGGTCTTGTTTCTCTTCTCTACTGTTAATTTGTTTCATATTTAATTGATTTCTATGATTTTCTTTGTTCTCATTTTTATCATTGTCCTTGGAGTTTACTTGGTCTCTATTTTTCTGGAATTGGATGCTTAACTCATTGTTTTTCCATCTGTTTAAAGTACTTTCAGTATTGCTACTCATATTTTTTAAAAACATTGTACTTTTATTTTTGTTTCATTTCCTAAATTAATGGAGCATTTTGGCAATCTACTTATAATTGATTTCCAATTTTATTACACTGTTTTCAGACTATATGATCTGCATGACATTGCAATTTTCAAAAACTAGTCTGGTCTAGTACTAGGTTGACTTTTATAACTATTCCATAGATACTTGTAAAGACTGATTATTCTCAAAATTTTGAATATAAGGTTTTAAACAACTTTATTCTTTCAATCTTGTTAACTGTGTTGTTCAAATCTTCTCATCCTTACTAGTTTTACTTTTCATCTCTTTGACATATTAATAGGAGAGAGCACATTAATATCTACACGATTGTGGATTTGTCTTTTTCTTATAATTCCAGAAATATTTTGCTTTATATATTTTGAATTTGTTGTTAGATGCATACAAGTTTAGGATTCTTACATGTTTCTGGTTGTTTCTTATCATTTTGCAACATTACTCCTTGTTTCTATTTTTTTTGTCTCAAAATCTATTTTGCCAGATCTTATTATAGCTTTTAAATTTGTTTTTGGATTAAATTTCTCTAATATAACACTTTCTAGTTTTTAAAAAAAATATCCAGTCATCACTGGGCGTGGTGGCTCACACCTGTAATATCAGCACTTTGCAAGGCTGAGGTGGGAGAATCACTTGAGGCCAGGCCTTAGAGATCAGCCTGGGCAACATAGCAAGACCCCAGTCTCTACAAAAAGTTTTTTAAAAAATTAGCTGGGTGTGGTGCTGTGTGCCTGTAGTCCTGGCTACTTGGGAGGCAGAGGTGGGAGAATCACTTGAGCCCAGGAGTTCAAGGCTGCAGTGAGCAATGCTCATGCCATTGCACTCCAGCCTGGACAACAGAGCAAGACCCTGTCTTTAAAATAGGAAAAAAAGAAACCCAATCTTTCTGACACATAATCCTTTACTATAGACCTGTTCACTTCCCCACCCCCAATCTGAGTATCTTCGTCTTTTAACTGGCAAAGTTATTCCATTTATACTTATTTTGAGTACTAACATACATTTCTTTGATCTTATTTTGAGAGCTTTCTGTTTGTCATCCTTTTTCTTTACTTCCTCTCCCCCACCCCCCACCTCACCCCCTCATTTCCTGCTATTTGATCAATCAGATTTCTTTATTTCCTCTTCTCCTTTCTTCTCCTAATTATTTGGAAAGCTTTATTTAACATCTCTTATATTTCTCTGCTTTCAGATGGTATGCTTAAATTTTTATAATGCATGCTTGAATGACCAAAGTCTGAGTTAATCAGTATTCATGCCCTTGTCCCAACCCATTCAGGGATCTGATAACCACTCCCTTCCACATTGTCCATGTTATCCTTGTCTAGAAATTTAATTCCTCACTGTTTTAAAACTTATCCAAATTAATGTCCTATGTAATATCTAGTCTTCTCACCCAACAGCTACTGAACTTTAGTTTGTACTCCTACAGCTCTGGCTTTTGAAAACTTCCCTCTTTGTTTCTATCATCTGGGTGTTTGTGTGTGTGTGTGTGTAAGGGAATAAATAGAACCCGTACTTTGAAAGCATTACGGAATATTTGATCCAGGATTTCTAGGAGGATTCTAGGTGAGAGAAAAAGGGGTACCACGTCATCTCAGTTTGCTATTTGCTATATTGAATGGCACAGTAAGATTTTCTAGGCATTCATATACATGAACTTAGAGAAGGAAATTTTTTAAAACATATATTCTATTGTATATACTTTCCTGCATCATTCTTTTTTCCACTGGTAGTAAGCATCTTTTCTTGTCAATATCTATATATCAATCTGATTCATTTTAATGATTACAGTGTATTGCATAGTATGAATTTAAAATAGCTTGTTGAACCACATTCTGTTTGATGGACACTTAGATTATTTCCAAGTTTTGCTATTACAGGGAATGCTGCAGCAGACAGCATGTGCAAGCTGCCTTAGGAATGTGTGAGAATGTTTCTTGCTCTAAGGTAGCAAAGACATGGAATTATGTTACAGAGTGTACAGTTTTTCATCTCAGTCCTGCCCAAATGCCCTTGAAAGTGGGAATGCCATTTTGAGTACATTTTATACAAACTTTATATTGCTCTTATAATGTATGAATGTATTACCCCCATCTTGCCAACACTTATTATATTCAAACTTAAAAAAAATTGCTAGTAATGAGTGAAGAATAGTATATCTTTATTTTACTTTGCAGCAAGTTCCCTGATTATTAGTAAAATGAAGCATCTTTTAAAATAGGATTAGTGACCATTATTAATTTCCTTTTCTGTGGATTGCCTATCCACATCCTTTGTCCATTTTCTATTAGATTGCTGGATTTTTTTTCTTATCGATTTGTAAGAGTCCTTTCATCTTGATCCTAATCCTTTGTCTCTTAAATAGGTTGTCAATATTTTTAGCATGCTTGTCATTTTTCAAAATCTTTTGTAGTGTCATTTATCATGCAGAATTATGACTTACAGTGTAGTCAAATTTATTAAACTTTGCATTTATGGCTTTTGGTTTCTGTGCCTTATCTAAGAAGCTGCCTGTGCCCCAAGTTGATATTAAAGTCTCCTACATCTCCTACGTTTCTTCTAATACAATTGTTTTACATTTTGCTCTTAGGATTTTAATTTATTGAACTTTTTCCTTATGGATAGTGTGAGGTAGGATCTAATTTTATTTTTTCTAAATAGTATACAATTTTTCCAATATCATTTACTGAATACTACATAGTTTACTCAAGCATTTGGCATTGTATCTCATTTAAATTCATAAATCAGTGAACACGGTATATCTGAACTCTACTCAGTTCTGTTCATTTAATTGCCTTTTCCAGCACCAATATCACACCTTTTTAATTCCTATTATTTTTATAAAATTATAACTCTTATAGAACAAAAATAGATTATTTTAAATATTCCTCTGGTCAATTCATGTACATTTGTTCTTCCATATTAATTTTAGAACCAGCTTGTAAAATTCCATGAAAAATCATATTAAGTTGCAATTGATATCTCATTGATTTTAAAGGCTATTTTGAAAGAATTTATTTTATTTTCCAAATGCTTTAAGCTTTTTATTTGCTTACACTTCTGTTATGAATTTTTTGTTTTATTGCATGCAAGAAAATACAGCCTTCTCCCAGCCTTCTCAATGCTAGTTGAGAACCTACTCTATTGTGTAGCCACTGTACTGGACTCTGAGGACTGAGTTGTGATGAGACAGACATGTTCTCTGCTCCCTTGTGGCTTAAACTTCCTACCTTTTGAAAGTTATTAACATTTCCTTTGTGGGTTAGAAAAATGATAACTTTTTTTAAAATGCTAACTGGAACGTGTTAAGATTATATATTCTATATTTGTAGATTGCCGATTTTGAAATGTATCTAGTAAATAACCTTATTAATGAAATTATTCATCTCTCTTATATTTTTATTTCTTTTTGCCTACTTGATTTGACAAAGAGTAAGCGATGCAATAATATTAAGGTACCCTATTAAGATTGTGACTTTGCCAAATTCATCTTGGTATTTCTCATAGCTTTTGCTTGTATATTGCTTTTTAAAAAATACCATTTGTTAGATTTTTTTAATAAAGAAAATGTTAAAGAATATCCCATAATCTCACCATCAACATAATTTTTGCTAACAAAATCTTTGTGCACATGCATGCACACACACACAGCTAGGAAATACAAACGGTACAGAAATACTGAAAACAAAAACTCAAGTCTTCTGCGTCACTATCCCTCTTTCCACTGCTAACCATTGGCAGGCTTTATCTGCAGTAACCTTCTTTCCCTCCAGTGCTGTCCCATAGAAGCTTCCGTTTCTGGAACTTTAGTGATGAATTGGACGTGGGCTCTGTCCAATGACACAGCCTCCATCATGACTTGGAGCTGGTGTTCTCAAAATCCTACCCCAGTCCTGTTGCCAATGCCTTCTGCTCTGAAACTGCTTAAGGCTACGAAGCCTTCCTTCTAGAGGAGTGCTTCTCGGGCGTCCATGTGTACACAGATCCTGAGAGATGTTGATAAAAAGCAGATTCTAATTCAGTGGGCTGGTGTAAGACCTAAGATTCTGCTTTTTTTTTTTTTAGACAGAGTCTTACTCTGTCACCCAGGCTAGAGTGCAATAATGTGATCTCGGCTCACTGCAACCTCTGCCTCCTGGGTTCGAGTGATTCTCATGGCTCAGCCTCCCAAGTAGCTGGGATTACAGGTGCTTGCCACCACGCCCAGCTAATTTTTGTATTTTTAGTAGAGACAGGGTTTCACCATGTTGGCCAGGCTGGTCTTGAACTCCTGACCTAGGGTGATCCAGCCGCTTCGGCCTCCTAAAGTGCTGGGATTACAGGCGTGAGCCACCGCGCCCAGCAGATTCTGCATTTCTAACAAGGTAACGAGAGTGATGTTTGTGGGCCACCCTTTGAGGAGCAAGGGCCTGTCCTTAAACTTGACTACTTTGGAATCCCTTGAGGAGTTTTATAAAATACGAATGTCTGGGTAACACCCCACCTCCCCCCCACCACCCCCAGAAATTCTGGTTTGGTATGGGTTGCAGCCTACACATAGAGCAGTTGAAAAGCTCCCAGGTAATTCTAATATGCAGCAAAATTTGAGAACCACTGTTCTACAGATGCTGTCTCCCTCATCTCCACACTTGCTTTTGCTGCAGAGTTACTCTCAGCAGGTGCTTGAACTGACGCAGTGAGTGTGGCTTTGGTAGCCTTTTCCCCTGGGGTCTTACGGGGGCCCAAGATCTCTGCCATGTGCTGCTCAGAGCAGGCTTTCTTTGCCTTGGAAAGTTCCAGGCCTTGAGGATCCTTCTCACTTTGTCTTGTTCTGCAATCATGGGGCATTTCCCAGAAGTTTCATGCTCCCTCGGGGTTCCCCTTCTACCAGGAAGGCACTGTTTTTGTCTTGTGGTATCTCCCAGAGTGAGAGATAACAAAATCAGAACGTTCTGGCTATGCTGAAAGCATCCATTGAGCAAATATATCTTTCCCCATCTTTACTTCCTAAATCATATCATCTTCCCAGGAGATCTTCTCCATCATCCAGCATCGAACCAAGGCCTGCCTCCATCTGCCATTGTCCTACCAGACCCCCGTTTATTCAGTTCTATCTTTACAGTGCCTTTCCTTAGAAAAAGTGGTCCTCAAAGTGGATCCCTAGGCAGTAACCTGAGCATCATCTGGGAATTAGTTAGAAATTCAAAATTCTCAAGCTCCACCCCAGACCTACTGAAGCAGAAACTCTGTGGGCGGGACCCAGCAATTAGTGTTTTATCAAGCCCCCCAGATGATTCTGATGCCTACTCAAGCACCCCTGCCTGAGAGCATCAGATGCTGATTAATTTGACCTGGGGTAGTGGTCAAGCATCACTACATTGAAAATATTCCCCAGTTGAATCTTATGTGCAGCCAGGGCAATGAACCACTGCTTCAGAGGGTCCTAATTCCTTAAGTTAATAGGCCATTTCTCAGGGACCAAGTAATACCTTGATCTCCAGCTACAGTGGTTCTAGCACCTTGAAACTCACCTAGTTAGTGATGCTTCCAGTATTTTATACTGATCTTCCTCTTCTTCTTAAATTTGTCTGGATTTTCTGTGACTCCTTGGATTAGATGCCCCAGTATCTAAGGGGAGGGTCATCATTTGCTCCAATGGTATGTGCTCACTTGCTCTCTTTCTCTCTCTTTCTTCTCTTTTTCTCTCTTTCTTCTCCCATTCTCTCTTTCCTCCCTCTCTCTGTCTCTCTCTCTCTTTGTGTGTGTGTGTCTGTATGTGTGTGTGTGTCTGTAAGAGGTTTCCTGGATATGGTTCCCTTGGGGAGAATCATTCTAGTCTCCTCTCTGAGACCTTGCTTCTCTTCCTTAGTGGATTTCTGTGGCCTCGATTACCGTTTCTGGTCTAGTAACAACTGAGACATGGCCCCTTCTCAAATGCTATGCCTACATTTATTTCCTTTTCCTGTAAGTCTATTCTGCCTTCAGGATCACATTTGCCATTTCATATCCATCCAGTCTGTTCCCAAGATCTCAATGTTTCTCTTCAGAAAATCTGTCTCTTCCTTCAGCTTAGTGGAGCTGTTTTTAATTCTGTTTCCTTTCTCCTAGCGCGTCTGTTTTGATCATCTGAGGCATATTTGCTCCAGACACCCTCATTTCCTGGACAACTTAATTCTCAGAGACAGAGTCCTTCAAGTACGAGCTTCCTTAGCTCTTTTTGTAATTTTTGGGATTTGCGATGTTACTGAGTTGTTCCTCTGTGAACCTAAGATGACAACACATCTCTTTATAACAGATTCTCTGTTCCTTCTTTACATTAATAAAATATGCTATTTTGACAGTGAAGCCTGGAGTTGAATCTCTAAATCCAAGGCCATGATTATTCCAGAGGCAACTGTAGACCATATGGTGGGGTGTGTGAACCCTAAGAGCCTGTGGGGAAGCCACATTAATTCCCAGCTCTCCTTAGCCCTGTACCACAACGCAACATAGAAAGACATAGGGTTTTTGGCAGCCTCCCTCCACTGTCTACCTCAGCCTCACACTAGCAATACAATGGTGCAGGCTCACACTTGGTATTGTAGGGCATGGAACTTGGGTGCAGTATAAATTGTACTGAAAAATCATAAAAGCGATAGGTAATCGTTCCTCCTCTTAATGTATCAAAGGTCTGTGTGGCAGGATATCAAAGAGATATCTGCACTCTCATGTTTATTGCACCACTATTCACAATAGTCAAGATTTAGAAGCAATCTAAGTGTCCATCAACAGACACCTGGACAAAGAACATATGGTACTTACATGCAACAGAGTACTATTCAGCCATGAAAAAGAACGAGATGCTGCCATTTGTAACAACATGGATGGAACTGGAGGACATAATGAAGTGTTAAGTGAAATAAGCCAGGCCCCTACTCGGGAGGCTGAGGTAGGAGAATGGCGTGAACCTGGGCGGCGGAGCTTGCAGTGAGCTGAGATCGTGGCCATTGCACTCCAGCATGGGTGACAAGAGTGAGACTCCATTTAAAAAAAAAAAAAAATAGGAATAAACCAGGCACAGAAAGACAAACTTCACATGTTCTCACTTATTTGTGGGAGCTAAAAATTAAGACAATTGAACTCACGGAGACAGAGAGTAGAAGGAGGGTTACCAGAGGCTGGGAAGGGTAGTGTAGGGGAGAGGAGGGATAGCTAATGTGTACAAAAATATAGACAACAGGATGATGACAGTCAATACAAATTTATTATACATCTTAAAATAATTAAAGGAGTATGGTTGAATTGTTTGTAACACTAAGGACAATTTCTTTTTTTTTTTTTTTTTTTTTTTTGAGACGGAGTCTCGCTCTGTTGCCCAGGCTGGAGTGCAGTGGCGCAGTCTCGGCTCACTGCAAGCTCCGCCTCCCAGGTTCACGCCATTCTCCTGCCTCAGCCTCTCCGAGTAGCTGGGACTACAGGCGCCCGCCACCACGCCCGGCTGATTTTTTGTATTTTTAGTAGAGACGGGGTTTCACAGTGGTCTCGATCTCCTGATCTTGTGATCCGCCCGCCTCGGCCTCCCAAAGTGCTGGGATTACAAGCGTGAGCCACCGTGCCCAGCCATAACAAATTCTTGAGGTGATGGCTACCCCATTTACCCTAATGGGATTATTATGCATTATATGCCTGTATTAAAGTACCTCATGTACCCCATAAATATATATACCTACTATGTACTCATAAAAATTAAAAATTAAAGAAAAAGGTCTATGTGGTAGGCTGAATAATGATGTTTCTGTCCAAAGATGTTTATGGCTTAGTCTCCGGAGCCTGTGGCTATGGTAAAGGCATATTGAAGACGTGATGAAATTAAAGATCTTGAGATGGAAAGATTATGCTAGATGACCCCAGTGGGTCCTAAATGTAACCACCAGGGTCCTTCTAAGAGGAGGCAGGAGGCTCAGACTGAAGTAAAGTTGATATAACAACAGAACAGAGAGGGATGAGAAGATGCTACACTGTTGACTTTGAAGGAGGAGGAAAGGATCACCAGCAAAGGAAGACAGAGGGCTTCTAGATGCTGCAAAAGGCACGGAAATTGACTCTCTCCTAGAGCCTCTGGAGCGAGCGTGACTATGCACCTTTATTTTCAACGTGACTATGCACCTTGATTTTGACCCAGTGAAACCCTTTTGGACTTCTGACCTCCAGAACAGCAAGATAAGAAGGTTGTGTTGTCTTAAGCCACTAAGTGTGGTAATTTGTTACAACAGCAGTCAGACACTAAAAGAGTCTATATATGGTTAAACTTTCTTTTCCCTATAATCAAAGCATACTGTCTGCAATGCCTGTCCACAGGGGCCCTAAGGCCTACTGGCATCTTCAGAGAACCTGGTGGCCCATGCTGAGGCAGGCACTGTTTTGCCCAGGGTGAGCTGCAGCAGCTCTTAGCCTAAGGCCTCAGGAACCAACTCAACCCACTTTTGCCAAGGCCTATGCCTGTATAAAAATAGCAGCTTGCCTGTAAAAATATAAAATAAAATAAAATAAAAATCTGATGGCCTGGTCCCCTCAAAAGCCTCAGTCCTTGAGTATTAATTTGCTCCCTACGTTCCACTGCTTGTTCACTAGGCACTAGGCCCAATGTGTCAGCTAGGAACACTGTCCTGAATGTGCACACTTAGCCACCCTAACTGGGGCCACCTTCCCCGAAGGATCCAGCCTGCCCCTGTACATTTATGGCTTACGGGGGGTGACCAGAATCAGTGCTTCCCATAGACAGCTGGCTCCTGAGAATGGAAGAGGAAGCAGCTGAGCCACCTAGACCCAGCTCCTGCCCTCAAGCTTCCCTACCAAGCACATCACCTCCCACTTCCAAAGGCAGAACCCGGGGAGCAGACAGAGAGGCCAAGGTGGTACCCAGAGGGACCTCTCTCCTCCTGGAAGGAAACACCGGAAGTGGGGAGATGAGTTACTCCCAGCATGCTCATTGAACACTGTGCACCAATCATGCCCAAAGCTCTACAGAATCTATCTCATTGAGTCTCCACAACGACCCTATGGAGATCAAGTCTATTCGCTTACCATTGAGTTCTACGCTGAAACCCAGAGAAGTGAAGCAATTTGCAACAACTACTAAAATAATTTTGTGCTTCCAATCAACTAATTCAGCAAGCATCTCTGTTCTGCCATGTTCTTAAGTTGATCCCAATGGCCCTTCCTCCAGAAACAAGAGCAATGCTATGGTTGAGTGCCCATGAGCACTGGTGGGTAGGAAGGTTAGTTCTTCTTCCTTTGTTTCTCATTTGCTTGGAGCCCCCATTGATCTGCACCTGGTCTTCAATATTATCACCCATGTGAAGCTTTTCAAGGCACAGGGGGCCCAGACATCTCCCACAGGTCAATCCTGGGAAATTCTGGAAAGTCAGCCCCAAATGTGGCAACTAGAAACAAAATTTTGTTTTAGAAAAATAAATCTGACATTGTAACTCCCCTACTGAAAACCCCTCTATGGCACCACATTGCTCTTAGAGAAAGTTGCAACTGTTTAAAATGGCCCATGAGGTTCTGCCATGTCTGGTACCTGTTCACCTTGCTAGTCTCATTTCAAGCCACCTCCTAGTTTCTTTTTTTAATTGAATTTTAAAATGTTTATCAAAGTACATATATATGGTTTAGAGTCAAATAGCAGCATGAACTTACAACAGAAACAATAGTCCCCACTATATCTTCAGTTTCCTCTCCCACAAGACAGCCACTTTACATGCTTTCACTGGTCTCTTCTGCTATTTACCTTTGTACTTCAAAATAATGGTTTATACTGCTAGTTTCACATTTTTAAAGAAAAATCTGTTGACTTTCTAGTAAACAAGAAGAGTATTTAGTTATCTTACACCACACCACACATATCCCCCTCTTCCCATCCTTCCAACATAGTTACATCACAATTTTTGTTGAGTACTCAATATTTATATAAGAACTGTATAAATATTGATCATAGCTGAGCCATGTAGTGTACTATTAATATATGCTTTTTCTTGTACGATTTTTACTTTTTCCAGAGTTAATAGTTGCTTTGTTTTTATCATTTGCTAGTTTTTACCCCAGTTTTTCCCTTTGCCTTTCTGTGGGATCTCATTTCCTGGATCCCATGCTTTTCTCTTCCTTGATTTTCTCCCTCATTTAGCTGTAGGCATATGTCTTGTAGTAGCATCTTGAGAAGGAACACATAAGAGCTAACTTTACTTTTTATCTTGCATATCTGAAAATGTGTTTATTCTACTCTTAGGGACCATTAAATTATAGCTACATGAGCTTCAGAATTCTTGGTTGGAAATAGTTTTTTCTTATAATTTTTAAGTCTTTGTGTCATGTAGCTTCCAGGGTTGCTATTGGGAAGGTATACTGTTCTGGTTCCCAATTCTGTGTATGTAACTTTTTCCTTTCAGGAAGTTTCCAGGATCTTCTCTTTATACTTGGTGTTCTGAAATTTCACAACAATATGCCTAAGTGTGGGTCTTTTTTCACTGGGCTAGAGTGTTTCCTTCCTTCCATCCTTCCATCCTTCCTTCCTTCCTGCCTGCCTGCCTGCCTTCCTGCCTTCCTTCCTGCCTTTCTTTTTTCCTTTGAGACAGAGTCTCACTCTGTCACTCAGGCTGGAGTGCAGTGGCGTGATCACGGCTCACTGCAGCTTCAACCACCTGGGCTCAGGCAAATCCTTCTGCCTCAGCCTCCCGAGTAGCTGGGCCCACTGGCACATGCCACCAAGCCCAGCTACTTTTTAAATTATTTGTAGAGATGAGATCTCCCTATGTTGCCCAGGCTGGTCCTAAACTCCCGGGCTCAAGCAATCCTCTCACCCCAGCATCCCAAAGTGTTGGGATTATAGGCAGGAGCCACTGTGCCTGGCCTGGAGTGTTACCTTTCAATCCTGAAATTCAAGTCCTTCAATCCTGGGAAATTTTCTTGTTTTTTTTTTTTTTGATAATGTTCTCCTTTTTGCTTTCCCTTCTCTTTTTCTAGGACACTTACTAGCATCATTCTAGAACCCCTGAATTGATTTATTTCTTCTCTCTTTCTTGGTCTCTGATAGTTGGATGTTGGATCTCCTGGATTGATTCTTTAATTTTCTCATACTTTATACCCTATTTAACAACAAATTTTCTTAGCTGGGCAACATGGTGAGACCCTGTCTCTGTAAAAAATACAGAAAAATTAGCCAGGCATGGTGGCACATGCCTGTGGCCCCAGGTACTTGAGAGGCTGAGGTGGGAGGCTCAATTGAGCCCAGGAGGTCCAGGCTACAAAGAGCCATGATTGCACCACTACACTCCAGCCTGGGTAACAGAGCAAGACCGTCTCAAAACAACAAAACAAAGCAAGACCGTCTCAAAACAACAACAAAAAATCTGTTTTTATTCCAACTTCTGAGTTATCTGAACTTTGTCTTCCAACCCTTTTGTGTTATCTCAACATTCCCTTAAAAAATATATAACATTTAAATCTTATTTTATGACTGCAGTGCCTTCTTGTATCTTTCAGAGGATGCTATTTATGGGTGTTTATTTAAATGTATTGTCTCTTTTTCCTCCTAGTTGCCTTTTTCTATTTTCCGGAATCTTTCCTCTCTGGCTTGCATTATAGAGTTTTCCACAAATATCTGGCGACTCTTGACTGTCATTCATGTTTAAAAGTGTAGTGTAAGAAGCCGACCGGGGGGCCGGGTGCAGTGGCTCATGCCTGTAATCTCAATACTTTGGGAGGCCAAGGCGGGTGGATCACCTGAGGTCAGGAGTTCAAGACCAGCCTGGCCAACATGGCGAAACCCCATCTCTAGTAAAAATAAAAATAAAAAAAATTACCTGGGCATGGCGGCCCTTGCCTGTAGTCCCAGCTACGGGGGAGGCTGAGGTAGAAGAATCGCTTGAACCCGGGTTAAGATCACACTACTGCACTCCAGCCTGGGCAGTAGAGGGAGACTTCGTTTAAAAAAAAAACAAAAAACAAAAAAAACCAAGCTGTATGCACCTGGGTAGGGCCAAAGGGTGACCAGGCCAAGACTGGAGATTTCATTAGAGGATTTCAAATCTCAAATCGTGGTCTCCGTAGACCTTTTCCCCATGCCAGGTGGTTTCCCCAGAAAAGAATTCTCTAGTCTCCTGACATGGAGAGGGAGGGAGACATGGGAACAGCTTGAAGCCCAACTGCCCACATCCCATAAACAGCATAGGAGGCCAAAGTGGGAATCCCACTCTTTAATTCTTTAATTTGTTTTCCTCCCAGTTTTAGTCTGGGTCTCACTCTTTCCTTCGCGAATGCCCCAAATCCTGAGTCGCCTCCAGTCAGCTTCTCAAAGAGTCGGCTTCTTGTCTTCTGCAGTGCTGGGAGGTATAGTTGGTCGCCTGGCTAAACGAGGCTTCAACCTGTCCTCTCCTGTCACTCCCTCTCTCTGCCCTGTGGTCCATGCCTGTGGTCCTAGCTACTCAAGAGGCTGAGACAGAAGGATTTGCCTGAGCCCAGAAGGTTGAGGCTGCAGTGAGCCATGATCCTGCCACTGCACTCCAGCCTGGGTGACAGAGTGAGAGTCTGTTTCAAATAGAGAAAGAAGTGCCAGGCTCCCATGTCTGAGCCTTTCCCAGATCCCCAGGTCCCAGGAGCTGGCTGTTTTGCTCCTGGCAGTCTCCCCTTCCTGCAGGCTGAGATGTCAGCTTTCTCTGTTTTGCGAGTCCCTTACCATCATCCATCTGCCCTCTAGCTTCCAAAATCTTGTGAAAATCTCCTGTCTGCTTTTGTCTCCTCTCTTGTTCTCTTTATTCTGTGGGCTTATACATTTTAAAATTCCACTAAAGTCCATTTTGGTGAGGTTTCAGGAACGAGTAGGAAAAACACATCTTCAACCAGCCGTCTTATCTAATGTTCCTGACATTTCTCCACGGTTTTCTTCGTGTGAGCAGCCATCAGCTTCCTCTCCAGTTCTCAAGCATGCCAGCGTCATCCTGCCTCTGTGCCCTTGTGTGTGCTGCCTCCCATCCTGGAACACGCTGCCCTCCTTTCACCTGCTCGTCACCTGGCTCACAATGACTTACCAGACGTGTGTCAGCTTAAAAGTCGCCCCTCACAGAGGCTCCCCCAATCCCGGGCCTCCTGCCTACCTAAAGCGGTTCTAGTGACTACCTTGTCACACACCAGCGCTGCTGCTCCTGAATCTTCTGTGACCTATTCTTTCCCTCTCAGACTCAGGCGGTTTTCAGAAAGAGATAGAGAAGCCAGGAGGGCTTCCTTCCCGGAGCCCAGAGCGCCCTGAGGGAAGCCCCTCAGGCCTGGGCCTAGTTTCACTCACCCTCTGCACCAATGCCTGGCTGCTGCCCTGAGTAGCTGAGCCCATCCCTGGGATCCCTTCCAACTGCTGGCCAAGAGCGAGAGGTCAGCTGAAACAAGGCCTTCTCTTTGTTCTCCCAGCCTCCCCAGGCATCCTGGATCTTTTCATTGCACTCTCTTTTTCTCTGTTCCTGTCACTCTCTGTGTGTCTCTCTCTATCTCTGTCTCAGTGTCTCTCTCCCTGGCTCTGTTTTCTCCTCTCCTCCTCCCCACCCGCCTTCTCTTCTCCCATTCTCTCTCTTCTTTTCTGTCCACCCACCTCATTTCCCCTTTGTCTGTCTCCACGTTCCTCCCACGCCCTCCCTGGCTCTGGCTCTGAGGATCCCTCTCTCTCTCCCTGGCACCAATGCACTCAGAAGGCACCTCCGCCTCCTTCCACTGCCTCTCTTCAGGTGCATGGCTGCCAGGGCCTTCCTGCAGTGAGACCCAGGTGTAGTGTGGCCCGGTGGCCGGCCGGACGGCCTGCTGTCTCACACCCTTGTAAGGTTACTATTTATCTAGTGCAACCAAAGTTGGCGCACACATCTGGCGCCTGGTACTTAGTGCAATTATTTATGATTTCCACCAAGATTTAAAAGCTCATCGCCGGCCTTGTAATGCAGTAACTGATTGCGCTGCTAATGTAATTAAGAAAAGATTATGATGTCCACGTGGCGTACCAGATGGTGGCATTCATAGTAATCGGCGTGCACAACTGGCAGACAACTGCACAAGGGCAGCCGAGCGGAGGCAGCTGGAGACCAGCATCTTCCTCCAGTCACTCAGGAAGGAGAGGAGGCTGCTGGGAGTGCTGGACAGGGAAGGGTGGGGAGGGGAAGGGGAGGAGGAGAACCCAAGAGGAGAGGAGGGGTCCAGCTCCCCTGATCTGTGGCTCCTAAGTGTGTTCTGTTATTGCACACACACACACACATGCACTGATAAAGTTTTGCTCATACACATGCACTCAAGGGCACATGCAGACACACAGACATACACAGATCTCCATGAATAAGGGACTCTTGCCTTCGTGTATTCAAAAACTTAGACTAAGTGTCTAGCTGTGCTAAGCCCTGAAAATATATCAATAAATAAAACAGTGATTCCCTTCCTTGTGGAGCTCAACAGATTAAAGAAGGAAAACCCATTGAGCAAATAACCACAAGAATACATGAAAACTTGAATTGCATTTAATGTTACAGAGAAAGGTAGGTTGTGTTATGAGGGCTTCGTGGGGTGTTTGACTGGGTCGGGGAGTTCAGGGAAAGCTTCTCTGAGGAAATAACAACTGAGGTGTGATCTGAAGAATGAGTAAGAGCTAACAGGTGATAAGAGAAAGGAAAGGTGTTTCAGCAAATGGAGGATGTGCAAAGGCCCTGGGGTTAGGGGGGACAGCATAGCTAATACACGAGTCTAAGAAAAATCCAAGGCAAACTTGAAGAAGAAAAACAAAACTGTATGCCAAGACTTCTAATAAAGCTATGGTAATGAAGGCAGTGTGGTATTGGTGCAAGGGTGGACAAACTGACCAAAGGAACAGAGGAGAAAGTCTGGAAACAGACCTACACATACATGATTCCTGTATGTATGACAAAGACAACACCATCGTCCAATGGGAAAGGAGTGATCTTTTCAGTAAATGGTGCTGGGTCCGTTGGATATCCATAAGAAAATAAGTGTGTCTTGACCCCTATCTCACATCACACACAAAAATCTATTCCAGATTATTGTAGAACTTGGCAGAGCTAAATGTGAAAGGTAAAACAATAAAGCTTTTTTTTTTTTTTTGAGATGGAGTCTCGCTCTTTCACCCAGGCTGGAATGCAGCAGCACAATCTCAGCTCACTACAACCTCCGCCTCCTGGGTTCAAGCAATTCTCCTGCCTCAGACTCCCGAGTAACTGGGATTGCAGGTGCGTACCACCATACCCAGCTTATTTTTTATATTTTTAATAGAGATGGGGTTTCACCATGTTGGTAACGCTGGTCTCAAACTCCTGACCTCAAGTGATCCACCTGCCTCAGCCTCCCGAAGTGTTGGGATTACAGGCATGAGCCACCGTGCCCGGCCCAGCCAACAATAAGGCTTTTAGAAGAAAACATAGGAGAACAGCTCTATGACCTTGGAATAAGCAAACGTGTCCTAAACAAGTCACAAAAAGCCTACGTAAGAAAAAAATTTATAAATTGAACGTATTAAAATTTAAAAATTCTATTCCTAAAAGATACCAGCAAGAGAGTGAAAAGCTAATGGAAAGAGTGGGAGAAGATGTTTACAACTCATTAATGAAGAACTTAGATTCATAAGATGTAAAATTTGCTACAACTCAATAAGAAAAAGACAAACCACATTTTTTTAATGGGGGAAAAAAACTTTAACAGGCACCTCACAAAAGAAGATATTCGAAAGGCCAATACACATATGATAAGGTGTTTGACTTTATTAGTCATAAGAGAAATGCAAACCAACTAAAATTACAAGATGCCACTGCTACCCACCATGATAGTTAAAAAGACAAAATATCAAATATTAAAGAAGACATGGAGAACAAGAACTCCCATGCACTGTAGGTGGGTACTTTGGCAAATTCATTATCTACTAAAGCTGAATATATGCATAGTCATGGCCCAGCAGTTCCACTCCTTGGTATACACCACACTAAATGTTTATCATGGACATGTACTAAAGTGTCCGTAGTTATACTATCTATAATAGTCAAAAACTCTACCTAAATGCCCATAAATAATAGAATGAATAAATTTATCAAACTAGATAAATTGTGGTATATTCACACATTTAAATATTATACAAAAATGCAAATAAGCAAATTACAAAAGGGTCTGATATCGTAGAACCTTGGAGAGACTTGGCCTCAAAGACGACGTGTGTAAGGGAAAGTGGGAGTGGCACATGGGGCTTAAAACAAGGGGGTTGACTGAAGGCTGGTGGATAATGCTATCTACTCCTAGACCTCCCAACCCTACTCCTACACACAGAACACCCAGAACTCCAGTGTCTAGCCACCAGGCAAGAGGTCAGAGGGTTCCTCATTGGAGAAGGCCCCAGCAAAAAAGACTACCTCATTCTAGCCTTACTTTATTTGGGGTCTTCGGCTCAACTACTCATGTACACAGGACTCCCAGTTAACTTTTTATTGCCTGACTCTTAAACATAAACAGATAGCCAAGATAAAATAGAGAAATCAAATGTATAAACAGAAAACGTGACCCCAGAGGAAATCAAGATAACATGCAAAGTAGAAGAGTATTTCAAAAGAATCAAATTAGTGTGCTCGGAAAAATTAAAGATGAAAAACTTGTGACTAGACCGTACTGTCTATGAAAAAGGAACTATCAATAAGAAAGGACTCTGAGAAATCAAAAATTGAAGTGCTGAAGTGAACAATTCAATAGAATTAAAAGATAAATTTAAGGGATTTTCCCAGGAGGTAAGATCAAGATAAAGGAGGCAGAAAACACAAGAAGAAAATAAGAAACATAAAGGATTTATTTAAGGGTTTCAATAGTTGACTAATGGTAGATCCAGAAAAAATTTTAAAAGGGGGCTTGGAGGAAGAATTAACAAAGATATAATACAAGAAATTTTCTCACAGCTGAAGAATACAAGTCTACAGAATAGACAGAACCACTGAATGCTCAACAAAGATAAATACAAAGTAATCAACATACAGATACACTGCCATGAAATGTCAGAACACCAAAAATAGGCAATATAAAAAGCTTCAAGAAAGAAAAATATGTCATACATAAAGGATTAAGTACCAAAATGCCATGAATTTTTCAATAGTAGCATTGGATGCAATATTTTCAATATCATCAAAATTCTGAGAGAAATCATTTTCAACTGAATTTATATGCCCAGCCAAACTATTGATCAATGTGAGATTAAAACAAGGAGTCTCACAAAGTTTACCTCCAGTGCACTCTTTTTAAAGGAAATTATTCGAGAATGTGCTCCAGCAAAATGAGGGAGTCAACCAAGGAAAAGGATACATGGTATCTAAGAAACAATGGGCCAACCCAGAAAAACAGCAAAGAGAAATCTCAGAAGAGAAGCAATGCACAGAGCCAAGGAGGAGCCAGACCACATTGGAGATGAAGTCTCTAGAAAGGGAGGGTATAATAAAATATGAAATTGGATGGGAAGGCTGGAAACAAATGAAAATATGATAATGGCAAATAGCACAAGGGGAAAAGGGCAGGTAGAAATTCCAGGTTGGGGGTTGGGGGGTGCAGAATCGTATTAAAAAAATAAAATACAATCATAATACTACTTGGCTCTCCAAAAGAACAGTATTTAAATAGTGTTTTTTGTGTGGAGGGGTATAAGCTATCACAGCAGGAATACAATGACTAATGAAAGATACATAATAAATCAAGAAACAAATGGAAGCATATTATTGCAAGTGATCAGACATACCATAACTAGGAGCTGTAAAGGAGCTGAAAGTAGCTTCTAGGATGAGAACTAGGGATTCGGGTGGATGTGGGCAGAGATGTATTTTTTTAACCAATGTATATAATACACTGATGTCTTTTTTACGTGGCCTTTAACTCTGGTTGCAGGGTAGAACTCTGACTACAGATGGTCAAGAACAGATTCAGGGAAACTGGCTAGGAGAGTATTGCAGCAGTACTGGCAGGAAACAAAGGTTTATTGGACTAGATTTGTGGTTGGTGGAGATGGGGACAAGATGATAGAAAAAATGCCATTAGGAGATCAAATTGACAGGCCTTGCTGGTGGGTTGGGTGAAGGGATGGTGAGAAAGATGGGGATCCAGGGAGGAGCCTAGTTTCCTGCTTGTGTATGTGGGTGGACAGTAGGGCCCTCCGCTGAGAATCTTGGTCAAGAATCAAGTTGTTAGGAGGAAGTAGTGGGCTCAGATGGAGACAGGTAGAGTTTAAGGTGCTTGGGAGGCATGGAGGAGAAGACGCTAGGCAGGAGGTTATAAACACAGCTTTGACTCCCATCACATATCCAGGGCTAGACAAGAAGCCTGTTAATGCAGGTGAGCTCTCCTAGGAAGGGACTGAGGACGCCAGAGAGAAGTAGTTGATGGTGTAAGGGTGACACTGGTCTCACATCAGATATATCCAGCACAGAGACCTGAACTGGTACAGATCTCAACATAGTCACACAGTCACAGCATCCTTACAGGCACATTTATAACTCAGACCCCCCAAGGATTAGCCCTTACTTTAATTTTTTTTTTTCAAGACAGGGTCTCACTCTGTCACCCAGGTTGGAGCGCAGTGGTGCGACCACAATTCACTTCAGGCTCTACCTCTCCAGCCCAATCCATCCATCCACCTCAGCTTCCTCAGTAGCTGGGACTACAGGTGCATGCTACCACGCCCAGCTAGTTATTTTTTCTTTTAACTTTTTGTAGACACATGGTCTCACTATGTTGCCCAGGCTGGTCTCAAATTCCTGGGCTCAAGTGATTCACCCACCATGACTCCCCAAAGCACTAAGATTACAGGCATGAGCCACTGTGCCTGGCCTAATATTAAAATAAGATAGTTCAAGCACTCATCCTCATGCTGTGGAAGACCTCCTCCAATATTTCCATCCTTGGTTCCAGGAAGACTCTCCTGAGTCAGATCACACTGTAGCTACCCTCAGCACAAGCTCCAGCCCCTGACTGTGGCCCTGACTTCCAACTTTGGCTGATTGTACCCACATACCCACCCCATTTATTTTCCCCAAATGGCACCAACAAAGGTTGTTGTGTGTAGCAGACTTCTGTTAAAAATTTGGGACATAACATTTTTACAGGAAGCAAATTAAAACTCAGCATCAGGCATCATCATTTCTAGAAATTTATCAACTGTACCGCACCATAGGGAATTCTGTACTGGCCATGACTTTCCATGGAATCCCTCCCTCGCTCCCTATTAGGGTCCTCTTCATTCCCTCTGGCCTTTCCTCCCACCTCCCTTTGTCTTGTCTCTGCATCCTCCATCCCCTGCCTCCCAGGCTGACCCCAGAAATTATGCAAGAAATTCAGCTCTCTCTTTGTTCTCCCTCACCTTGCAGACCTTGTCAGGCCACTTACAACACCCAAGGGGGCCAACAATTTATTTCACAAAACAAAGAGCCATCTCTCATGAGATGAATGATGTCTGTCCCCTAGAATGGTAAACTGGCTGCTTCTGGCCATTCTTTATTTTTATTTTATTTTTTTATTTTTTCAGAGGCAGGGTCTCACTCTGTTGCCCACGCTGGAGTGCAGTGGCATGACCATAGCTCACTGTAGCCTCTAACTCCTGGGCTCAAGTGATCCTCCCACCTCAGCCTCCCAAGTAGCTGGGACTATAGGCGTGTGCCACCACACCCAGCCTGGCCACTCTCTAAAAAGCACCCCTCACATACACTCATGTGCAGGCATGTACATTTACTTTTACATTTGCTCATGTGCACACATGCTCATAATTGTATGTACACACTCATGTGCACACGTTCACACTTATACACACTTGGACATGCAGTTGGGCTAAAGGCTTTTCACAGTGAGCATCTAGGAGTAGATGGAAATCACCTGCTCAGGTTAACCCCACCCCCAGTGCGAGTGTGTGCATGCGTCTGTGCGTACACTGGCTCTCTGCTGCTTTACGCACTGAGCCGTATTAAGGGAGTCTGCTCCTGAACCCGTACCTGTCACCTGGGGAAAGGTCTCTCCTCTGCCCAGCAGCTAGAACTGAGCTGGTGAGCCTGAGTTGGCTGGGACTGTGCTGGGGTCTAAAACATGGCTCTGTCACAATGTCACAGAGGCGGCCTCACCCTGGCCCAATGTAACCACGGGAGTCATGAGCTGAGCAGGCCCAATGTAACCACAGGAGTCATGAGGGAAAGGGAGGCGGGAGTGTCAGAGAAGCCGACAGGACAATGGGGGAAGAGGTCAGAGGGCTGGAACACGGGCTTTGAAGATGGAGGAAGAGGCTCCAAGCCAAGGAATACAGCAGCCCCTAAAAGCTGGTAAAGGCCTGGGAAGGCTTCCTGGAGCCTCCGGAAGGAACACAGCCCTGGCTTCCCCTTAGTCTTAGCCCTGTAAAGCTCCTTTTAGACTTCTCCAGAACTGCGAGGGACTATATTTGTATTGTTTAAGCCACTAAGTCTGATGCCATTTGTTTTGGGTTGTTTGTTTGCTTGCTTGTTTGTTTTGAGACAGAATCTCACTCTGTCGCCCAGGCTGAAGTGCAGCGGCACGATCTCGGCTCACTGCAACCTCCACCTCCCAGATTCAAGCGATCCTCCCACCTCAGCCTCCCGAGTAGCTGGGATTACAGGCATGCGCCACCAGGCCCAGCTAATTTTTGTATTTTTAGTAGAGACAGGTTTCACCATTTGGCCAGGCTGGTCTCGAACTCCTGACCTCAGGTGATCCACCCGCCTTGACCTCCCAAATGCTAGGATTACCAGGTGTGAGTCATCACACCCAGCCTGCTGCCATTTGTTACTGCAACATTAAGAAACTAGCACAGGTGCCCTGAGGTGCTGCCAGCTCTTGGAGGCCAGAGATCAGGACAGGGTGAGGTCCTGGGAGGTGTTGCCTCCAGCGGGACTCAAGTTCGGGCCTCTCTGGGTCACTGCCCTGCAGCTATGTGGGGAGCTCGCAAAGACTAAGGAAAAAGGTTCTGTCCAGGCTGCCAGGGAGCAGGGGCTTTCCGGGACTGCATGGTGTGGCAGCAGGAGGAGTAGGAGGCTCTGGAGAAGGAGTTAGGCCTGATCATGAAGCAGCCCCTCCCCAGAGGCCACTCCTGCAGGAAGAGAAGATGGAGGCCAGAGACCCGCTTTCAGGAACAGCGGCCGTGAGCCCCTGGGTCTGTGGCTGAGGAAGGGGCAAACCCTGCCATCCTACAGTCTCCCTTTGGAAGGGATTCCAGGTTCTTTAGCTGATGATAGCCAAGCCCCCAGCCTCAGAGGGGAGCCAGTCAATCCCAGCTTGTGTTAATTGCCAGACCGGGCAACTCAGATGCAGGTCTGCGCCAGCCATCTCTGGACCCCATGCCAGAGCAACTGTCCAGCAAGCACCAATGAGCATGTGTAGGGGGCAGCAAGGGACAGGAAGCCCAGACCCATCTGGGATTGCTACAATAAAGGGGATCCTCTTGGGCCCATGAATCATCCAGCCATGTTCCTGGACCTCCTGAATGGAAAATTCCAGAGCATCTTCAACCTTAGTTCCTCACATGCTTGGATGAGATCCTAAGTGTCTCTCTTGACTTTGTGCTCATAATTCCAGCAGAACCCATGGTTCTCCTGGGCTGTGGAAGCATAGCCTCCAGTATAATCCCAAGAAATGACCTTGGATGAATGTCTTGAGTTCTGTAGTCCTCAGTCTCTTTCTCTGTGAAATGGATCATGTAATAGTTATCAACCTCACAGTGCTGTTGTAAGGATTAGGTGAAATAATGAGTATAAACTTCCCGGAATAAAGCACAAGAAAAGACCTCTTTTTAAAAAATCTTTTAAACAGTAGGGACCAAATTTCTGGGTCACATTCTGGCCCATCACCATCTGATGCCCACCAAGCACTGGCTATCCTAAGAAAGCGAGTACTCTGGGCCATCCAGAATTTTCTGGGTTTTGCAAATTATTAGACCCCAGCCCCCCACTGGCCACTTTTCCAACTCCACTTCCCTGTTGATAAAAGTTCTCAGAAATGGGTGGAGAATCCTAGAAATCCCTTCTAAGGATTTATCTGTGAATGCTAAAGACAAGAGAGCAAGAATGGTGTTTATTATTTATTATATATCATTAAATATATAAAATGGGCTTGCTGACTAAAATGTTATACATTGATATAAAGGTATTTATATATTTTCTGAAAATTATGATGATGTATCTGTATGGAAATAGAAATATGTTCATGATAAAAAACTCATTATTTAAAACTATTGTTAAATAATTATATATGTAACATATAATACATACATTTTGATTATGTGTGTTTATGTCAGATACACACAAATATCTTCGATTTATGCACACATCTTATATACATATATACATATATGTAACTTATATTTTAAAACATGTATATGTGTATATCTGTGTGTGTGTGTATGAATCTATATACACAGAAAATGGAAAAATAAATAGACCAAAAGTTAGTGATTGAAATGGTTATTACTGATAAGTGGAATTTCAGATGGCTTTTATTTTCTTCTTTATAGCTTTATGCATTGTCTGAAAAAAATGCAATATGTATAGTCTTTTTCACAATGTTAAAACATTTTTACACAAACAAACAGTATTGACAATGTAATAAAATATCATGAAACCACCAATCAACTTAAGACATATGTTACTTTTACTGAGAGGAAAATTGGTTTATTTTTCAAAATATGTGATCCATGTCTTTGCTATTGCAAACAGTGCTGCAATTAACATATGCATGCATGTGTTTTTTTAATAGAATGATTTATACCTCTTTGGGTATATACCCAATAATGGGATTGCTGAGTCAAATGGTATTTCTGTCTTTAGGTCTCTGAGGAATTGCCACACTGTCTTCCACAATGGCTGAACTAATTTACACTCCCACCAACGGTGTATAAGCACTATTCACAATAGCAAATACATGGCATCAACATAAATGCCTACCAATAATAGACTGGATAAAGAAAATGTGGTACATATACATCATGGAATACTATGCAGCCATAAAAAAGAATGAGATACTGTCCTTTGCAGGGACATGGATGGAGCCAGAGGCCATTATCCTTAGCAAACTGACACAGAAACAGAAAACCAAATACCGCATCTTTTCACTTATAAGTGGGAGCTAAATGATGAGAACACATGGACACATAGAGGGGAAATGAAACAAAATGGGGCTTTTCAGACGATGGAGGATGGGAAGAGGGAGAGGATCAGGAAAAATAACTAATGGGTACTAGGCTTAATAACTAGGTGATGAAATAATCTGTACACCAAACCCCCATGACACAAGCTTACCTGTGTAATAAACCTGCACTTGTACCACTGAACTTAAAAGTTTTAGAGAAAAGTTTTCTATTATTATTCAAATAATAAGGAATATATAAAAATAAAGTCTCTAGTTCACCTCAATTTTATTGAATTATGAAATTTTATTGAAAAAACTTTAAAATGTAATATGAAAAACTGGAAAATATATACCATATTTTTGGAGGGAAAGGCTTAATATAAAATGTCAATTCTCCCAACAGTAATGTATAAATGTAATGAATTACATTATAGTACCATTATAACTCGTTATAATGAGTTACATTATAATACCATCTGATTATAGAACCATTTCTAATTGGATGAAATGATAATAAAGTTCATGTAAAAGAATAAATGTCTAAGAATGGCCAAAAGAATTTAAAGGGAAATATCTTGCCTTGCCTTATAGATATTAAAATATACTATAAAGCCACTAGAATCCAACAGCATGGTATTGGCATAGAATTAGTGGATTCACAGAAAACTTTGGAACAGAATAAAGAACCCAGAAATATGTCCTAGTATGAAAATTTAATACATAATAAATACTTTACCTCATTAAGAAAAAAATAAATAATGCTAACAAAAAGCAGCTATTTGTTTGTAAGAAAATGAAGTTGGATCCTTCGAACCATATAAAAATTTAAACTCCAATGGGTTAATAAGACTTAAATGTAAAAGCAAAACATAAAACCTTAGAAAAAAATTTAGGTGAATACGTGTATAATGCAGTGTGTAGGGGGCACTTTTACCTATGACAAGAAACCTAGAATCTATAAAGAAATAATCATTTTTTGACTACATAAAATTTAATCTCATCCAGTTAATTTTTATTTCAGATTTTGTATTTTTTGGTTCTAGAACTCCCATTCGCTTATTTTTATAGTCTATTTCCAACTGAAGTTTTCTGTTTAATCATTCATTGCTAGTATATTTTTCTTCATGTCCTTGAGCATAGTTATAACAGCTACTTTTAAATTCTTGTCTCTTCATTCTAACATCTAGGTCACATTAAGGTTATTCTCCATTGATTGCCTTTTCTATTAATATGGCTCACATTTTGCCATTTCTTCATATGTCTAGTAGTTTTGGGTTGTATCCTGGACACTGTCAATGATAAGTTGTAGAGACTCTGGATTTTATTATGTTCCTTCTGAGTGTCGACTTTTTATTTTAGCAGGCAGTTAACTTGGCTGAACTCAAACTTCAAACTCTCCCCTCTGGTAGACAGCAGCTGAAAGCTCTGTTCAGTTATTTTAGCCACAGTTAGGATTCCAGGAGCCTCTCAAATGAATTCACAGTTCAGAAAACAGCCTGAAGTTTGGGTGGAGAATTCGGAACATATCCTCCAGGGAGTTCTCCCTGGAATTTCCTCCTTTACTTTTCAATTTCTGTGGAAGTCCCAGATTCTGCCCTGTGATTCCTTAACAAGTAAGAATGCAGATTTCTAACCAACTTTTAACTGACTTACGTGGTGCTATGTGGGGCCCACAGGGCAGTGACCCAGGGAGGCCTGAACTTGATGGCAGCCAAGCCTCCGGCCTCAGACGGGAGCTAGTCATGTAAAACGTAAAAATAAAAAACACCGTCATTCCCTTCTTACAAACGTCAGATGTTATAACTTCTGCCTGGTTTGGGTCACTTTTCGTGCCGCCACATAGCCTTTTGTCCAGAATTTATCATTGCTATCTGTGGGAGAGATTGTCTTTTACAAGGTACTCTGTCATTATTGGAAGTAAAACTCTCTGACCACATACAATTTAAACTTTTTTAGGCCGGGCACGGTGGCTCATGCCTGTAATCTCAGCACACTGGGAGACTGAGGCAGGCGGATCACCTGAGGTCAGGAGTTCAAGACCAGCCTGGCCAACATGGTGGAACCCCGTCTCTACTAAAAATACAAAACTTAGCTGGGTGTGGTGGGTGCCTGTAATCCCAGCTACTCAGGAGACCGAGGCAGGAGAATTGTTTGAACCCAGAGGCGGAGGTTGCGGTGAGCCAACATCATGCCACAGCACTGCAGCCTGGGCACCAGAGTGAGACTCTGTCTCAAAAAAATAAAAAATAAATAAATTTTACACATTTTTAGATGGCTAAATGTTCCCATAAACAAAGCTAAAAGACAAGCACTGAATTTGGGGAAAATATATTCGCAACGCCTATGACAGAGAAAGAGTTAATTTTTAGCTCTTACAAATTGTTAAGCAAAAGACAAAGCATCCAATAGAAAAATATTCCCAGGATATGAATAGGCTCAGAGAACAGTAAACCCAAATGGCCAATAAACATATGGCTCAACCTCCTAGTACTCAGGGAAATGCAAATTAAAGTAACAACGAGGTAGCACTTCTCACCCATCATACTGGCAAAAATTCAAAAGAATGTTAACACCTACTACTGATGAGAGTGATAGGAAAAGTATATTTTCATACATTGCTGGTTCAAATGAGAACTGACACTGCCTTTTTGGAAAGCAATATGGAACAAATGTATTTGAAAGATCTAAGTATACATAGGCTTCAACCCAACAATCCCACTCATAAGAAATTTGTCCCAGAAATAAACAAAAGCACTCAGATGTAGGAATATATGAAGGTGTTAATGTCACAATATTTGTAGTGGCCAAAGAGCTAGAAAGAATCTGTCAATAGAAAAGGGTTTAAATAATTACACGGTCATGCCGTGGAACAAGATGCAACCATTAAAAAAAATAGATTCAGCCGGGTGCGGTGGCTCATGCCTGTAATCCCAACACTTCGGGATGCTAAGGTGGGCAGATCACCTGAGGTCAGGAGTTCTAGACCAGCCTGGCTAACATGGTGAAACCCCATTTCTATTAAAAATACAAAAAATTATCTGGACATGGTGGTGCGCCTGTAATCCCAGCTACTCAGGAGGCTGAGGCAGAAGAATTGCTTGAACCTGGGAGGTGGAGGCTGCAGTGAGCCGAGATCGCGCCATTGCACTCCAGCTTGGGCAACAAGAGCGAAACTTTGTCTCAAAAAAAAAAAAAAGAATAGATTCACTTGGATGGGTTTCCACAATGCATTGTTAGTTGAAAAATTCAAGAAATATATGTAATGTGATCTATTTGGTCAAATAAAGATCAGCAAGCCCTATATGTATATGATGCACAGGCACATGGAAGATATGGGATACACGCCAGGTTATTAACTTTGGTTTGGGGAATATCAGGGAAAGACCAGGGAGATGGAAAAGAGGGTCAGACAAAACAAAAGTGTTTCAAAAGTTTCCGTGAAAACAGCAATGTATGCGATATATTTGTGGACAAACGTGGTATGAAAGCAGAGAAACAGAAAGGTGTTTGAGGGCCAGGCACAGTGGTTCATGCCTGTGATCCCAGCACTTTGGGAGGCCGAGGAGAGTGGATCACCTGAGGTCAGGAGTTCAAGACCAGCCTGGCCAACATGGCGAAACCCCTACTAAAAATACAAAAATTAGCCGGGCATGGTGGCAGGTGCCTGTAATCCCAGCTACTCAGGAGGCTGAGGCAGGGAGAATTGCTTGAACCCAGGAGGTGGAGGTTGCAGTGAGCCAAAATCATGCCACTGCACTGCAGCCTGGGCAACAGAGCAAGACTCCGTCTCAAAAAAAAAAAAAAAAAAAGTAAAAGGTGTTTGAGCATGATCAAAATGTCCATGGTGAGGTTTGGGGAATTATTAATTTGTTCTTAATACAATGTTATATACTTCTTTTTAACAACCTTTTTATTTACGGTAGAGATGAGGCCTTGCTATGTTGCCCAGGTTGGTCTCCAACTCCTGGCCTCAAGTGATCCTCCCACCTTGGCCTCCCAAAAATGGGGAGAGTTTGAAGTTTGAGTTCAGCCAAGTTAACTGCCTGCTAAAATAAAAAGTTGACACTCAGAAGAACATAATAAAATCCAGAGTCTTTACAACTTATCACCTAGGCTGGAATGCAGTGGCATGAACATAGCTCACTGCAGCCTCAAACTCCTGGGTTCAAAGGATCCTGCCTCAGCCTCCCAAATAGCTAGGAATACAGGCAAACGTCACCATGCCTGGCTAATTTTTTGTAGAGATCGGGTCTTGCTATGTTGCCCAAGCTGTTCTCAAACTCCTGGCCTCAAATGACCCTCTCACCTTGGCCTCCCAAAGTGCTGAGATTACAGGTATGAGCCACTGCAGTTGGCCTTTAAATACTATTTTTTGAAAAATCTTTTAAGTATGTGTTAACTACATAAATAGAAAAATTAAAGGTATTTTTATCATGAAGAAAGATTTGTTTTAACTCCAGAAGTATATAAAGTCAAAAGTGAAAACTAAAAGACCAACTCCATTTCCATTCTCCAGAGCTAATCACTTTTAACATTTTGATGAGGGCACGTCCAGATTATATAGATTACATATACAGAATACATATATATACATACTACATACATACACACACACACGCCATATATATATATCCTATTTTCTTTTTTAATAAAAAGTTCAGAAAAATAATAAGGGGGTGGGAGGAAACTTTGGGAGGTGATGAATATGTCTATGGCCTTGAGGATGATGGTTTCACACGTATATACTTATCCCTAAACGCATCAAGTTGTATAGATTAAATATGCACAGCTTTTTATACGTCAATCATGTCTCAATAAGGCAACATTATAAAAAAACAAAAAGAGTCAAAAGAAGAACAGATGAAAATGTAGCCTTCTGGGAGTTTCAGAACCCGGGTTACAGAGTCTAACCTGCCCCTCCTCCACTGCGTCTCCTCCTACCTCTGTATTCCTGACACAGTTGCCTGGGGCACTGTCACAGGAGGTCCTGGGCCCGGGACCTCCATCCTCATGCATTCTTCTTAAGGAAGAATTCCCCATTGAGAAGCCCTCCCTGACTACTTTTACTTAAATAGCTTCCCCGTTCCCACCCAGTCGAACTCTGTCAACCCAACTTAATTTTCTTCTCAGCACTTGTTTTGTTTCTGTCTCCCCTGCTGGAATGTAACTTGGTGCTCCTGTCAGCACCAAGTGTCCCTTAAAAAGGCGCCATCTCAGCAGCTGGAATGGTGCAGCACTGGCACAAGCCCTCCCAGCTCAGTCAGACGAGGGGACCCCATCGTCCCTGTGGCTTGAATACTTCCCCATACACCATGGATGGTGCTAGGACTTAATTGTGTTCTCCACAAATTCATATGTCGAAATTCTAATTCCCAGTAGGACAGTATTTGGAGATGGGGTCTTTGGGAGACAATTAAAGTGATAGCAGATATTATTGGATCAGTGTTGAACTTCTTGGGTTGACCATGGTACTGTGGTTATGTAGGAGAGTGTCCTTGCTTTTAGAAGATACTCAGAAGTATTTTGAAGTGAAATGTTGTGATGTCTGCAAATAACTCCCAAATGAGGCTGGATAGGGGAGAAAACCAATGTTACAAGATTTTAATAGGTTGGTGAAGCTAGGGGATAGTAACTATTCTTTTCTTTCCATTTTTTGGTGAAGTTGAACTTTTTCAAAATAAAAGTTGTGGGAAAGCTGGGTCCATGTCTGGTCACGGGCCAGCTCCCCACTGCTGCTGTGTTGATCCTCCCCATTCTCCCTCCTGATCCTTCTTCCCCACCCACCAGTCTGTTCTCACAGAGCTGCCCAAGAGATTGTCTTAAGACTTGCCATTCCCATGACTAATGCTTTCTTTCTTTTTTCTGTTTTTTTTGGATACAGAGTCTCACTCTGTTGCCCAGGCTGAGTGCAGTGGCACGATCTCAGCTCACTGCAACCTCCACCTGCTGGGTTCAAGTGATTCTCCTGCCTCAGCCTCCCGAGTAGCTGGGATTACAGGTGCACGCCACCACACCTGGCTAATTTTTGTAGTTTTAGTAGAGATGGGGTTTCACCATGTTGGCGAGGCTGGTCTTGAACTCCCGACCTCTGGTGATCCACCTGCCTCAGCCTCCCAAAGTGCTGGGATTACAGGCGTGAGCCACCATGCCCGGCCCTCCTAAGGCTTTCTTGACTCCTAAAACAAAATCCAAATTCCCTACTGAGGTCGCTAAGTCCTTCCACGGTCTGGCCCCGCTGGCCTGCCATCCTCCACACTCATTGTACCCCAGCCTCAGGGCCTTTGCACAGGCTGTTCCCTATGTCTGAACCCTCTGCCCACAGATTTTCATGTGGCTCTCTTTTTCTCATTATTCACACATCTGCTCAATGCCACCTCCATTGAGAAGCCCTCCCTGACTACTTTTACTTAAATAGCTTCCCCATTCCCACCCAGTCGAACTCTCTCTGTCAACCCAACTTAATTTTCTTCTCAGCACTTGTTTTATTTCTGTCTCCCCTGCTGGAATGTAACATGCTCCCAAAGCGGAGGCTTTGTCTAGTCAATGATGTTCTCTTAGCACCAAGAACAAAGCCCAGCACATAGTAGGTACACAATTAACACATCTTAAATGAAGATATAGATTGCTGCCTGGCAGCATATAAACACATATAAATGAATGTGCTTACACAAACACACACTGTCACACAGGAAGACACACAGCTGCTCGGTGAAGTACACGTAGAGAAATAATCACAGACACATCTGTGAACAGCACACAATTATGTAGCTCATATAAACACATAAACACACATTCATACAAGACATCCGGATGGACTCACGCACTAACACACATGAATCTTTACCTATACATCTACTAATCCACACACATACAAACATTGACATGCACAGTCACATATACCCAGACAAAAAAGCATGCTCACACAGCCACACATGTATGAAGAGTCAGGAGTACAGTCATGAACGGACACCTACACACACACACTCACCCTTGCCTGGCCTGGGACTGAAGCCCTTGCTAAACCTGGCTTGGGTGTGCACCACTGGGCCGCTCTGCAACACTTGGCCGGGAGGACCCCAAACCTCCTGGCAGCACTCACCTCCCAGGATAAACGATCTGAGAAGGGGTGGGGGCTGCTAGGCACCCCTAGAATTATGACTGCTCTGAGGCTGCCGTTAGGAGCAGCAATGTCACCAAGGCCATTAGCTGCCTGGGCAGGGCCGTAAAACACGCCTAGCTCAGCACCCTCTCCTCCAGCCACGTCTGTGTCTGTGGTCACCCTGCCTACAGGGCAGTGCCGAATGCCAGAGACAGTGGCCTCTCATGGCCAGCTGCTAATGAGACGAGGTCAGCAGGAAAAAGCTCCCCAGTGACCCCAGGTGGCTAATCACCTGGCCAGTCGGCTGACGACCCTATGGGGTCAGGGCAGGCAGCAGGCAGTGGTTCTCAGCGAGGCAAGGCAAACCAGTCTACGCTCTGCCCAGAGCCAGCTGGAGCCAGCAGGGGCTGGGACTAGAGAGGGCTATGGCCACCAAGGGAGGGGCTGAGATGACACCTGGCCCCCCAGGTGGGCTCTGTCAGTGCCTGGAGCTCCCAAGGCACACTCAAGGCCAGACGCCAGGCAGCAAGCCAACCCCAGAGCCCAGCAGCTGGCATAGCCAGAGCTGCTGCGGGCCCCCTGCCTGGTGTGCCGAGGATGCCAGTCTGAGCTCCTGAAGTCTTCTGGGAGCTGGATGTGCCCGTTGCCCCAGCACCCATGTGGGAGACCCTGAGGAACGCTCCGTGGCCATCCTCCCCAGCTCCTGCTGACAGGGAGCCTTTGGGTGATGCCTCCTGCTGGGCGCAGGAGTGGAGGGACAGCTTCCAGAGGAGTCCCTACCACACGTCTAAAAGCCTAGAAGCTGAAGAGAATGCAGTTTGTTCAGGAACTCAGTGACATAGCTGTGAAGAGGGACCAGCATGATGGAGGGCGGCGGTTGGAGGGGACATGGTGCGTTCAGGGCTTGAGAGAAACCTAGGCTGGCTGGAAGGGGGTGGGGGAGCTGAAGAATAGGTGATGCCCAAACCATGCAGCCCCAAGACGACGATTTGGGGCTTCAGCCTGAGAACACTGGGAGCTACAAATGAGTAAAGGAGTGATGTGATCTGATTTGACACAACGTCCCTGGCCGTCTCCTGCAGCACGTGGCCATTATTCCAATACAGAAGTGCAGAGGTGGACTGGGACAGGAAAAGGGGAGGAGACATCTTACATTGTGTCAGGGACTGTGCACCAGCAACCCATGTTTTGCCAAAAGAATGCTGCTTGCAACCGGTGTTAAACCAAGAACCTAGATTCCATTCATTCATTCATTCACGCATGCATGCATTCTTGTATCTTCCATCATATAGGCCTCATAGAGATAAGAAATAAACCAGCTCCTGCCATCCAGGGGTGTACTGTCCAGTAGAGGAGGAGGATAGGGAAGGGGCAGGAGCTTGAACCAGCATTTATGGAGCACCTTCTGTATGCCTCACAATCACCCACTGCAGGAGGTACTTCCCAGGCCATTTTATAGACAAGGAAACTGAGACTCGGCGTGAAGCCACCGGTCCACATTCTCGCAAAGGGCTCCAGCCCCGTGGGCAGAAAAGTTTCAGAGTGACAGAGAGCAGCCTGAGCTCCTCCAAGGGTAATTTCAATCCTTGTCTTCAGGCCCAGCAAGGTTCTGAAGTTCCCAGAAAGGATGAGACCCTCGGGGATTGGTCTGAGGGCCCAGCGCTGCCTCTCCCTCAGCTGTGATTAATGCCTGACAGTCCCTCCACTTGCAGGGAACTCATCAGACTAATATTTCCTGATGTGAACTCCGTGTTGCCCTCGAATGAGAAATCCCAGCCCCTTCACGTTCCGTTCCCCAGATGAATGGGCTCCCGTCCCGGGTCCTGTGAATGATGCAGCCCACATCTGCAGAGGGAGGTCGATAAAGGCCCTTTATCAGCAGAACCACGGCTCCCCATGGCCAGCCATCGGACCCCAGCTCCCCTGTCACGCTGCTCCCCTGGAGCTGACCCTGGACTGCCTGCCAGAGACGGGGAGGCAAGGTCAGTGCCCAGCAGATGGGAAGAAAGGGCTCTGTAAAGGAGGGATAGGCCTTCTCCAGCCCTGCCTCCCATAGCTGGGACTCTGGGGGATCAGAGGGAAGGGGCGGGTTCTGCCAACATTTTGCGGTGAGCCCAAGGAGGGCGTGAGCATGTAGCCAGGCTAGGAGCAGATGCCTGCTGAAAGCAACCTAGAACCTCTGAAGTTCTGTGGAGTGGAAATGGAGGGTGTGGAACCAAGTGGTTCTAGGAACAGAAACACCAATGGTTGGTCTAGTGGTAAGAGAAAGTAGAAACGATACCCAGTATCATTTATTGAGTGCTCACCATGTGCTAGGCATGGTGCCAAACATCAGTATGCATTGTTGCACCTGATCCTCACAGAGCCTCGTGTAAAAGGAGGTATGATCCCCTTTTACAGGAGAGAAAAGTGAGGCCTAGAGCAGTTAAATGATACTCGGAGTGGAGGTGTCAAGATTCAACCTTAGATTTCCCTAGCTTCCAAGCTGTGCTTTTAGCTATTCATCATTCAGACATTCAACTGCTATTTGTAAAATGGCATCTTTGTGCCTGGCATTGAACCAAGTGCTGGGAATACACAAGGCAAACATGGTCCCTGTCCTCCTGGAGCTTGCAGTCCTGTGGGGAGCTGACCTCCCACAAGGGGACAGTGGTGCCTCAGTGAGAAGGTGGGTGAGGCCTGGATGCTCAAGGAGAGTCTCGCCAAGGAGAGGGAAGCAGCTATCTTGCCCTTAGTGCAGTGCTTCCTAGGGAGAAGCCAGTCCAACCCCTAGTGTGGGTCCCGAGAACAAGTCCTCCTTGAGGTGGCCAAAGGTGGAAAGAATCCAGGGCTGAAAGTCAAAGCACTGAAGGCCAAAGCCAGGAAAAAGAGAGCAGTCATCCTACCCAGCAGGTGCCCATGGGCCGATAGCAGAAGTGGAGTTGGAGTGTGGATGGGACAGAATCAACCAAAAGGAAACCAGGGGTCTCCTGCTTGAAGGAGGCAGCCAGAGCTGTGTGGACCCTGGCTGTGGGGCAGCTTGGGCTGGCCTCCAGATGGAGACGGAGAGGATGGATGTCCACACCCGAAAGGGATCTCCCCGCTGAGGGTGCCCCCCGCCCCGACAACAGGAGAAACCTGGAGTCAGGTACACAGCAGGTGATCCATCTGTGGGATGCCCCGAGCCAGAGGCTCAGGAAGCAGGTGTGACTCAGGGGTGAGCTGGCATGCGTGATGAAGGCAGCTCAAGCCCCAGACAAGCAGGGTGGGTTCCAGCTCAAGCTCCAGGCCCTGCAGGAAGAGGGACAAGGGTAAGAGCCAGATCTAAGCGGACCCACAGCCAGAGCCGAGGGTGCTAAGAGTAACATTGAAGGTCACCTACTGATGGTGCTGTGGCCAAGCGGCCACTCTCCAGTCAGTCAGGGTGGGCCTGGGGCTCCCACTGGGAAAGGCAAGGTAGGCAGAGCCACCCACCCACGCCTGGGGCTGCCAGGAGCTGGAAGGAGGGGGTGGGAAGAGCCTCAGTCCTGGCTGCGGAGGAGCTAGTCTCTCCCCTGCATTTTTCCTGTAGTTTGGCTCTAGGACCTCATCGTGTGCAGTTTCCTGTGTTGTAAAGGACGGACACACCACGCCCTCTGACCTGCTCCCTCCCTGGGCCCCACCTGCGCAAGGCTCCACCCTATTTCTGAAGCTGCCTTGAACCTGACCCTCAATTCATCCTTGACCCTTACCCTGTCCCTGACCCCGTTCCTGAGCCTCACTCCATCCTGAAATTTCTTCCATCTCTGGGCTTTAGCCCCTCCCTGTCTTTTCACCCCTTCCTCAGTCCACTCCTGTTCTACGCCTCTCTCTTCCCACATCTGGTTACCCCATTTCTGACTCCTGCCCCAACCCTGCCATCCCACACCAGATCCTTCCCCATCCTTCCCACCCACACAGCCTCTGGAATGGGGCCGGGATTCAGCAAGGCTCTGGGAAGAGAGAGGAAGGTATCTGTTGCTCATATTCCTTATAAATTATTTCAAAGCTGACCGGGCGTGGTGGCTTGCGCCTATAATCCCAGCACTTTGGGAGGCCGAGGCAGGCACTTGAGGTCAGAAGTTCGAGGCCAGCCTGGTCAACATGGTGAAACCCTGTCTCTATTAAAAATACAAAAATTAGCCGGACAAGGTGGTGGGCGCCTGTAATCCCAGCTACTCGGGAGGCTGAGGCAGGAGAATCGCTTGAACCTGGGAGTTGGAGATTGCAGTGAGCCAAGATCATGCCACTGCACTCCAGCCTGGGTGACAGAGTAAGACCCTGTCTCAAAAAATAATGATTATTTCAAAGCTGAGAGGTTCCTGTTTTCTTTGGGGGGGGGGGGGGGGGAAAAAAAAAAACAGGTGGGAATTTCAAAATCTACTTTATAAAACAGGTGGGAATTTCAAAATGACCTCATTAAAATGCCAGATATAGTATCAATCCACAGCTTGAGACATCAGAATAGTGGTCCCCCTTGTGCAAGGAGGGAGGATTGAGACTGGAGCAGGACACAGGGGAAGGGGGACTTCTGGGGGCGAGTGATGTGGTTTCTGGAGTTGGCTGTTGGAAACACAGGTGTATTCAGTTGGTAAGATTCATCAAGCAATATATTTATTATTTGTGCACTTTTCGGTATCTATGCTATACTTCAGTACAAAGTTTTTCTGTAATGCTCTGTAGCCTGGGCAGATTGGACCCTCAGGGCAACAGAGCTGGCTGTTGGGTCCCTGTAGCAGTGGGGACATGCCACCCTGGGGGCCTTCAGAAAAGCATAGTCTGGTTCTCTGCTCCCAGGACAGTTTCATCCCAACAGGATGCTGACGAGGAGCCCCCGACCCCCCTCTGCTCAGCCACACACCCCCTTGTCCGCTGGGACCCTGCCTTGGTACCAGCTGCCTTTCCTACCCTAACAGCTATATTTTTCAGGTACAATATGACAGGCTCAATCTATTCCTGTTATATATTTCCCAGTAAATGGACAAGGTGAAAACAGTGTCAGTTCAAATCACTATCATGACACTTAATTCTGATTTACTGTACCTTTTGCTGCAATCTTGAAAGTGCCTGCATCTGTGGTGAGCTGGATTGCCCAGCCAGGCCCCACGGGGTCGACGTTAAGATCAGCTTCAATAAAAGAATTTAGGGTAAGGCAGCCCCAGGTGGGTGGGGGGCAAGCTGGGGCCCAGAGGACCAGCCAGCGGAGACACTGAAGCTGCTGCTCTTCCACACCTCCCTCCCTCGACTCTTTGTCCCCAGCCCTGTGTTTGCAACAGCTGGGAAATTTATGGAGGCTCCATAAACGGGTTTTACAGACAGCTGTTAGAGCGTGCGGAGCAAGGCTTGGCTGTCGGGGGACCCAGTCGCAGGCTTACAGCCAAGACACTTAAATATTATGGCCCCACATATATAAAAAGTGTGCTGCGCACGTCCTCGGCTGCCTCCCTCCTCCTGACCTGGGAGCACGGGGTCTGGCCAGAGAATAGCAATGCTCGCAGTTGCTGGCTCGGCAGAGACAGAATGCCCGCCGCAACCCCTTACCGCAGCCCCTGCAACCACCACCGGGAAACTCTGGCACGGCTGGGAGCAGAGAGACTCATCCAAACAGCAGTGCCAGCGCGTGCTGGCCCCCGCCTGCCCCTGCCCTCCCGGTCCACTGCACCAGGCTCAGCTCACCAAGTTCTCTTAGCCTCAGGGCCTTGCTCCAGCTGTTTCTATTGCCTTGAAAGCTCTCTTTCTTTCTCCCAATCCCCCAGCCTTTTCTTGGCCAATTCCTACCTACCCTTCCAGAACCTGGCCTAAATGGTGCTTTCTCAAAGGCACGGTCACCACCCTTCAGAGTCAGGTCTCCTCTTAGAAATGCTCATAGCCCCCCCTGGACTTCTTCATAACATTTATAACAATTGTAATTAAATAATTATTGGTGTCATTATCCGTTTAATGTCTGTCTTCCCCACTGGACAATAAACTCCGTGAAAACAGGGACTCTATCTACATGTATCCCTACTGCCTTGTGCAGGGCCTGGCACTCGGTGAATATGCAATGAATGATGGCATGCCTGAATGAATGAATATGCAGAGATGAATTCCACACAACCCTCAGACAGAATACAGCGAAATGTGCTCAGTTCCTAAGAGCAGGAGAAGGATTCCTCAAAGAGAAAGCACTCTATAAGGGGGAATCCAGACAGGCTTCCAGGAGGAGGCGCCATCAGATCTCATAGTATAAGTAAAGCGCTTTCATTCAGAAGCCCCAACCACGAAGCTTAAAATGTGAGACAGTGAGTGAGTCCCTTAGTCTCGGTGAGCCTCAGCTTCCCATCTTTAAAATGGGACTAATGGTGGTTCCTACATCATATGGTTATTGTGAAGGTCAAATGTACTTAGTACAGCACATGTAATAAAAGTTCCTTAAACTATATCACTAGTAAATATAGCTGGAGCTTGGTAACGCCAGGCAATGGGAACAACATGTATGAAGGTATTGATGAGGAATAAAAATCACTCTCTGCTGCCTCAGAAGCCATGCCTTGTATCTCAGAAATTCAGCCTGAGCTATTTGACCAGGGGAGAGTGTCTGACCTGATAAGAGCCAATCATAGGCGGCTGGTCAGTGACCTATGACCTAAGGTCAATGAGATTTCCTCTCATGGGTGATTGATTGAAGAGACATGAGAAGAATTGGCAGGAAGAGCAGAAACTGTAAGTTCCATGATGAAAATATCATGGCATAACAAAATAGAAATTAAGTAAATGCAGGGGTCAGAGAGAGCCAGTCCAGCCCATCTCAAGCCTTATGATGGAAGTCTTATTTTTTTCTGTTGGAGGAGGCAGCATAGTAGTGCAATTAAATTTGACTTCTCGCTCACAAGCGTACAAGCTGTGTGACCTTGGACAGAATACTTAACCTCTCTGAGCTTCATTTCCTTGTTTGTAACATAGGGATGATAAAAGCATTATCTCAGAAAGTTGTGTGGATTCAATGAAATAATGTGGTGGACTATATTACCATTCACTGGTATCCCCACCAAGACCAACCAGCCTGGTTTCAAAGATAATCGTGACTGCTTAAGACTTGGCACTACTCCAGGGCCTCTAATCTTTTGTGGATAGAAAACAGGCTGAGAAGCTGGGCGTGGTGGCTCATGCCTGTAATCCCAGAACTTTGGGAGGCCGAGGCAGGTGGATCACCTGAGGTCAGGAGTTCGAGACCAGCCTGGCCAACATGGTGAAACCCTGTCTCTACTAAAAATAAAAAATTAGCTGGGCATGGTGGCGCGTGCCTGTAGTCCCAGCTACTCAGGAGGCTGAGGCAGGAGAATCACTTGAACCCAGGAGGCAGAGGTTGCAGTGAGCCGAGATTGTGCCACTGCACTCCAGCCTGGGTGACAGAGTGAGACTCCGTCTCAAAAAAAAAGAAAAGAAAACAGGCTGAGAAATATGCCTAACCCTCAAACTGAATATATTCTCCAACATGGAGAAAGGATAGGTGGAGACTATGAAAATTGCCAATATTCAACCATTTTGGTTCACAAAAGTGGTCCCATAGAGTTCAACATTAGAAGAGGAAGGATCCCTCAGGATCCAAGAGCCCTGGAGAACACAGGACTAGGGCATTCCTCGTGGGAGACAGAATCAGGACCTGATCAAGGAACATTCCCCATGCCCAGTGAAGGAACACTTTGAAATGTGTGTCCAGCCTGATTTCAGAATTTCTCCAGTGCTCTGACTGCCATGTGTCTCCCATTCTGCTCCCTTCGAATAGAAGTGTTTAACTGAGCTTGCCCTGTCCCATTTTACCACGGCATATTGAGTCTGTGGGTGGGAGGTAGCTGGTCTTTTTGGCTCATAGATCTCTGAGCCAAAATGAGCCAGTTATTTCTTCTCCCTGATGAGTTTCAACTTGATCACAAGATCACACAAGATCCTGGACTTTGGGCTTCAGCCTGAACTAGTGGCTGGATGGAACTTTGGATTGCTTGCCTGGAGGTGAGCATGTTCTACATGTAGGAGGTAGAGGGAATTGAACATGTGGTGACCAGAAGAACAGGGCCAATCCAGATATTTTTTTGGCCACTAATGCCCCAGCCCCTTGAAGTCAGTCCTTGCCATGTAACTCACTTTGACCAACAAAATGTGAGTAGGAGTGACATGTCACTCTAAGCAGAAACTGCTAGAGTCAGTTTGTATTTGGCCACATTTTCTTTCCTACTAAAACAACAAACACATTCAGCAATGGTCCAGACAGAGAATGCTCCAGCGGCCTTGATTCTGGAAGAAAAAAAGTGAATTGCCAAACCCTAGCCAACTTGACCTGGACAGTAGCATGAGTGAGAAATAGACACTATAAGATTCTGGGATTTTTGAGGTTGTTTGTTACTGCAACATAGCTCGGCTTATCCTGACTGATCCAATCACTCAGCACAGAGCCTGGCTCAAAATAGGTGCCATCATGACTTTTTTCCTATCTCTTGAAAGCCAGATAATCATATTAAAATTCCTGGAGACATACATAAAGTATGAGTTTGGTTTTGGTAAAGAATTAAATGGAACCAGAGTGAAGCCTACATGGAGGGGAGTAGTTAACAATAAAAGTGAGAAACTGAGGCCGGGTATGGTGGCTCATGCTTGTAATCCCAGCACTTTGGGAGGCTGAAGTGGGCTGACTGCTTGAGGCCAGAAGTTCGAGACCAGCCTGGGCAACAAAGCAACACTCCGTCTCTACAAAAATATATATATATATAAATTAGCTGGGAGAGGTGGCATGCACCTATAGTCCCAGCTACTGGGGAGGCTGAGGTGGGAGGATCACTTGAGCCCAGGAATTCAAGGCCACAGTGAGCTATGATCACACCCTTGCACTCCAGCCTGGGCAACAGAGACAGGCCTCCTCTCTAAAAAATAAAAATAAAGCGAGAAACAGAGGCCAGATTATCAAGAACTTGCAATAGAAGCCATATGTTTGGCTGAACTTATTTTGGAGAGGGTACAAGTAAAATCACCTTTACAATTCCAATGTTAATTTCCCTATCAGAAGAAAGAGTATCTTTCTTACCCTCTCACACCAAGTGAAATCTGAGCTCCCCAGCAGGAGTCAGTTGAGGTTACTGCTATCTCACAGAGAGGAGCAGAAAATCCAATCTGTCCACCAGAGGGAGGGCCTGTGTTCCTGGCTGCTGGCTTCTCTGCCTTTCAGTGTCACAGCTGAAAACAGACCCGCCCAAAGCAAGCAGCATAAAAGAAACAATTGATAGACCTCACTAAGCTAAAATGTAAAACTTCTAAATGACCGCAGACACCGTAAACAAGCTAAAAACAAGCTATAGCCTGGGAGAAAATATTTGCAATTTATATAACAGATAAGGGATTAGCATCCAGAATATATAAAGAATTCCAGCAAATCAATAAGAAAAAGACAAATGGCCCAATAGAACACTCAGCAAATGATAAAAAACAGTCAATTTATAGAAAAGGAAATTCAAATGGCCAATAAACTTGAAGAATGTTCAATTTCACTAGTAATCAAGGAAATAAAACATTAAGCAACCATGAACTATATTTCACTCATCAGATTGGAAAAAAGAAATTAAAGCATTAAAGCCTGATATGAAATGTTAGTGAGAGTGTGTGGAATTGGGGACTGTCGGATCCTGCTGGTCACGATGCAAATTCGTATCACCACTTTGAAGAACAAGAAATCCACTTGCCAGTATCTCCTCTGGAGAGAATGTTTGCACATGTACATAAGGAGACCTCTGTGAGGGTTTTTACTGAAGTACTTTCCACAAGAATAAAAAAATTGGAGACAGCCCAAATGTCTATCAACAGGGGATTTGCTGAATAAACCATAGCATGGCCCTACTATGAAGTTTTATGCAACCATTTAAAAGAATGGGGTAAATCTATGACATCACCTGCAGAGATATTGTTGGGCAAATAAAGCAAGAGGCAAAAAATACTTAGAGTAGTACCTTTTATGTAGAGACAAAGAGGATGAGAAAAACAGAAACACCCAAAGTAATTTTTTAAAATTTTGTATGGATATAGATGCATAAAAAATATTTGAAACTGATTCAAAAGGAAATACGAGTAGCAATCTCTGAGACTTCGGGAAAGGACTTTGTGTGGTGGCGGTGGTGGTGGTGGTGGTGATAGTGGTGGTGCTGGTGGTTATGGTTGAGAGAGTGGCAGGAAAGAATTAAAGGGGACTTGAGCTTTATCAATATTTTTGTATTTTTTACAGAAGACAAAAAGGAGAAAGTATTTATTTATGAACTGCTTGTATAATTGAAAATTAATTATTCATAAAGAGAAAAACAGGCTGTCTGGCAGCTCGGTGAACCTCCTCCCACTGACAGAAAGACAGTGCAGAGCTAGGAGCACACACATCCCACCACTGATGGGGGACAGTCATTTTTCAGGGCACAGTGGAGGGAGAAACAGTGGGTTGGTCAGGACAAGCTAACTGCTGTAAATAACAACACCAACATCTCAGTGCTTTAACACAAGTTTTTCTCTCACTCACTTCACAAGTTAATGCAGGGTTGGGTGGAGGCTCTGTTCCACACAGTCACTCAGGGCCCCAGGCCCCTTCCATGTTATGGTTCTGTCATCTCATGGCGCTTTGCCTTTCAGACCTAGAAGTAACCATACCTCACATTCTGTTGGCCGGAACTGAGTCAAATGGTTTCACCTAACCGCAAAGGAGGCTGGGAAATGTAGTCTAGCTAGGTGCTAGGAAGAGGAAAATGGCTTGGTGATCGTATAGCAGTCTCTGCTACACTCAGCCCTGGTGGCTCCAGCTTCTATTTACACAGTTGTTTTAGGACATATCCCAGCCTGTCTTCTCACAATAAAATGGAACAGGGACCCATTACCTATAAGCCATCTAAAAATTCAGGTCTTAAACGTAAACTGCCCAATTCTCCTTGCTTGGCACCCTGCAAGTAAATGCCTTCCTTTCTCCCACTACAAACCTTGGTGTGGATATGTGGTCCTACTGTGCCAGGCAAGAGCACCCCAAACCGGTGTGGGAGTCACTCGACTCCCAACAGCCTCTCCCCCGACCTCCCTGCACCAAGCCATTTTCCCCAAGGCACCCTCAAGCTGTCAGTTTAGGAGGCGTTTCCAACTCTGACCATCCTCTGAGCCTAGACCCACCCTCCGTCCCCATCTCACTGTCTTGGTAGTGGAGGAAAAAGGAAGTCCCTCCCCAACCCCCACGTCCAAATGAAATGCCCACCCTATTTGTATGCCCCGAAGACTACTTTCTCCAGGAGGGACGTTCAACTTTTGCTACACAGGGCAGGGGAATGCAAATTCCACTCAGAAGCAACAGGAAACTTGGAAAAAGTTCTGAGTGGGGCACTGATGTGACGAAATCCATGCCTCAGGAATTGGTGCTGGGGCAGCAGTGAGGGGGGTGAACCGGGTTTGGAGGTGATAACGGGGTCCTGCTGTGGTACTTGATGCGACAGGATCACTTAGGCAAGTCTGGGGCATAGGAAGAAGACGAAGAAACACTCAGCTCTCCTCAAGATGTGTCCTTGTAGCTCCCAGCGTCCGGAAATTAGGTCAGCTGAGGGGATGGACTTCCAGACACTGCCCAGTCTCTGACACAGGGCAGAGGAGCTAGGACAGGTGGGAGAAGCACTTGGCAGAGGAGGGAGCCCTGAGTGAGCCCCCATCTTTCTGAGAGGGAGAGGCTGGGCCATGGAACCAGAAGCAGTCCAGGGGAGGGGAAGTTGCATGCCAAGGCTATCTTGAGGGCAGGAATGTGGCCAGGGCAGGCAGGGCCAGGTTCATGAGTCGGTACCTGTGAAGTCACACCCAAGCTCCAGCGGGCCCTGAGCTTGGTTTAATGCTCTGCTGTGGCTGTTCTGAAATTCTTAGCAATTTTATCTTTGAACTGTGTTCTGTAAGTAAAGATAATAGGGGCAATGGAGCATGCCGTGAACAGAGTAGATAACATGGAAAATGCACATCCCTGTTCCCCGTTCTCAATGGTTTCCATGCCCATGAGCACGGAATTCCAGTGGACCCGCCATGAGTGAGAGTCCAGTGACTCTCAAAGCAATCAGAAGGCAAGCGTGTTACTTCTGCGGCTAAGTGGGATGCTGAAAGCCCCAAGAGGCCACACTCCCTCTGCAAACCAGAACTTGCTTCAAACAGAAAGGAGGTGTTCTGAGAAACGCGAACTACCAAGCAACCCTAGCATATCCTTTCCTATCCATGATACTTCCCCGCATTAGCCAACCACTTAGCCAAAAACCATGATGGGAGCAAAGGAACAGATAGCGCCACCATCGTTCCTTTTCCTTTCAGACCTTCCGTACTCATCTATAAGCTGGAGGTAGACAGTGTTAGGAGAGTGTGCGTATATCTAGAAGTGGAATAAAAGCAGGGAGTGAGTGTTGTGCAGTATTTCTACGTTCTGGTGAGGACAAAATGCATATGTCTATGTGAGCTATAAAATACGTGTATTGGTGGCGGGTGCCTGTAATCCCAGCTACTCGGGAGACCGAGGCGGGAGAATTGCTTGAACACGGGAGTCAGAGGTTGCAGTGAGCAGAGATCTCGCCATTGCACTCCAGCCTGGGCAACAAGAGTGAAACTCCATCTCAAAAAAAAAAAAGAAATACGCCTATAATTTAGGTGACTCTGCACATGAGTTAAACGCTCTAATGTTTGCATTTAAAACTGACTTTGTAAAATACAGAGTAAAATTTGTACTAATAATCTGAAATTATGTGTTTTTTATTTTTACTTAGAGTGACATTACATGGCAAACTGAAACCATTATAAGTCAAGAGAGAGACCACTGAGGAAAGGAGAAAACTTTTTATTTTAATATTTTTTTCGTGGCACTTTTCTCCTGCTTTTTGAACAGGGACTCGTTTTCATTTTGGAACTGGGCCCTGCAAATTATGTTGCCAGCCCCAAGGCATTTTTTTTTTTAATGGAATCTCACTCTGTTACCCAGGCTGGAGTGCAGTGGCACAATCTTGGCCCACTGCAACCTCTGTCTCCCAGGTTCAAGTGATTCTCCTGCCTCAGCCTCCTGAGTAGCTGGGATTACAGGTGCCCACCATCATGCTCAGCTAATTTTTGTGTTTTTAGTAGAGATGGGGTATCACCATGTTGGCCAGTCTGGTCTTGAACTGCTAACCTCAAGTGATAAGCCCGCCTCAGCCTCCCAAAGTGCTGGGATTACATGGGTAAGCCACCTCGCCCAGCCTGGGAAAGCATTTTGACTTGCTTTATTCTTGACCAGGGATTTGAACTCTTCTGTAATCTGGCTCTATCTCTGATCCTGGTAGCAAATTGTCCCATGGTTTAGAGCTAGGCTTGAGCCAGGCTGCGTTGATTCAAGTCCCAGCTCAGCTTTTGCTGGCTGTGTGATCTCAGGCAAGTTACTTGACCTCTCTGGCCTCTATTTTGCCATCTCTTGAATGGGGATTTCGGTAACAGTACCTACCTCCGAGGGTTGTTGAGAAGGCTGGATGAGTGAATACCTGCAAAGTGTTTGCACAGCCCTTGAGATCTCCAAATGGAACTCGGCTGTGTGAGCTGTTATGGCAGCATTTTCCACAATTCCACTGCCAAGTGGAGGAAGCCCCCAGGTGCCATCTCCTCTTGTATCTTGGTGCCACCAGGAAATTGGGCCAAACTCAGGCTGAGGAAGGCGCTGTGGGAAATGTGGCCCTGGGCTTCATGTCTGCAGGGGTCCATGCTGCCTCCAGGGCTCTGTGCAAGGCTGTGAAGGCGATAGTGGGTCTGGGGTGGCACTGGGGGACATTGGGGGTCTCTTGGCCTCCATGTCTGAATTCATTTGCCAGGGCTGCCATGACAAAGGACCACAGACTGTGGCATACACAACAGGAATTTATTTCCTCAGAGTTCTGGAGGCTGGAAGTCCAAGTCAAGTTGCCAGCAGGGTTGGTTTTTCCTAAGGCCTCACTCGGCATGGAGATGGCTGTCTTCTCCCTGTGTCTTCACGTTCTTCCTTCTGTGTGTGTCTGCGTCCAGATCTCCTCTTCTCCTAGGGACACCAGTCCTATTGGATTAGGGACCTCACCCCAGTGACCTCATTTCAACCTTCATTACCTCTTTAAGGGCCCTCCCTCCAAACACAGCACGTTCTGAGGTAGTGGGTGGGGGTTAGGACTTCAACACATGAATTTTGAGAAAGACACAATTTGGCCCACAACAATGTCTGTGAATGCGGCCATTCCTGGGCCCCTGTGACTGTGTGATTGCACACCTGCGCTTCTGTGTCAGAGTCTGTGTATCTGTCTGTCTGAGCGTCTGACCGTGGAGAACTCTGTCCTTGTGAATTTTTGGGGCTGGGACTCCTGGGTCTCGGCTGCCTTTGCTTATGAGACCTCAACAGGGTTCTGCGTGGACTTGACCATGTCTGTAAGTTGGCATGCAATCCAGGATGTCAGAGGTCGGGGAGACTAGGACCTCTGAGAATAGGATCTGTCCCTGTCTGGGCCCCTGTGAATGTGGGTCCTATCATGCATCTGTCTATGATCTGAAATCCAGCCATCTCTGGGCATGTGGCTGTAAGGCAGAATTTGAAAGGAGAGGGGAAGGATCATATTAATTTGAGATTTGAAAGGAGACAGAGTGTTTACAAAAGCAGCGGAACAGAGGGTTAAACATCTGTTGACGATGATGGTGAGGACAGCAGCTGAGGCTGGGCCGGCTCCAGTGTGAGCTCTGTGGCATGTTGACATCTTTAAAACTGTCACAAAACCAGATACAGAAGCAAAACAGTGGGACTGAGGGAATCTGCTGATGGGTGCCGGGGCGGGCAGTGCAGGAAGCAGAAGGGTCTGGGAGGGGGACTTCATGAAGAGGCCTCTTTGTCTGGGGACCAGGGAAGCGCACAGCTGACCCCTCCAACACTGACCTCTTTCTCTCTCTCCACCCATTTTCTCTGCAGCTGAAACAAATCTGTGTGCCACAAGGCCTGGGGCTGTCGGGTGGGCATGGCCCTCCCTGCCAAGACGCCACCCAGACTGTGCTCGGGGCTCTACAGGAAGCTTCTGTGTTCCTCCCTACAAGCCTGCAAGGGGCAGAGGGCAATTATTATTCCCATTTAAGAGCTGAGGAGGCTAGGCACAGTAGCTCACACCTGTAAACCTAGCACTTTGGGAGGCCCAGGTGGGAGGATAATTTGAGCCCAGGCATTCAAGACCAGCCTGGGCAACGTGGCAAAACCCCATCTCTACAAAAACACAAAAATTAGCTGGGCTTGGTGGTGCATACCTATAGTCTCAACTACTTGGGAGGCCGAGGCAGGAGGATTCCTTGAGCCCAGGATGTTGAGGTAGCAGTGAACTATGATTGCACCATTGCACTCCAGCCTGGGAGACAGAGAGAGACCCTGTCTCAAAAAAAACAAGGGAAACTAAGACCCAAAGAGACACGATGACTTGGTCAGGCTGTAGCACCTAGGATTTCAGTGAGGTCTAATTGCTCTAGTCGCCCAGGCTGGAATGCAATGGCACGATCTCAGCTCACCGCAACCTCTGCCTCCTGGGTTCAAGCGATTCTCCTGCCTCAGCCTCCCCAGTAGCTGGGATTTCAGGCGCCGGCCACTACACCCGGCTAATTTTTGTATTTTTTAATAGAGATGGGGTTTCACCACGGTGGCCAGGCTGGTCTCGAACTCCTGACCTCAGGTGATCCACCCGCCTCGGCCTCCCAAAGTGCTGGGATTACAGGCATAAGCCACCATGCTCGGACTGTAATTTTTGTCTATTAACTCACACTAAGCAGGGCCTGTCTTCCCTGGGTCTCCTGTGAGCGCTGGGTTGCGTCTATAGAGCTGTTTGAAGCTTGCCTCCATGGGGATCCGAGAGTTTCCTCTGGTCCCAGGTGAGATTGCTTACTAATTTCGCAGGGTAAATGCCAGTGGCTCCAGGCTTTATACTGGGGCACGCTGTAGCCCTGGACTCCCGTGTATTTTTTTCCATTCCTGGCCCAAGAGATTGGCAAGACTTTTTGCCTCCTTTGCAGACCAGCAGGCAAAATTTTTCCCCACAAGTTTTGATAGGTAGAGCTGCTGTGTTTGTTTATTTGTAAGCATGGTACTTTCTAATTTCCACGCTATCAAGGCTTTGGGCCCCATCTATGAGTTTTGACAAGGAGCATTTTCCAGCCCAAGCATCCTAATGGCCCTTGAACTTTTGGCTTTGACCCATCATTGATTTACAAATCTTTTGTTTAATTTCCAAAGTTTCCTTTTTCTTCTGATCTTTTGTCAGTTCTAACAGATTTTTAGAGTGGATACTAACTAGAAAGGTTAGAGCTAGAGAGGTGTCTAGAGATGTTATTTTAGTTGAATGTTGAAATAAATTGACAATGCCTGATTATCAGCATGCAGGCCAGTTATGGAGCGGCCAGGTCAAATCCCTGCCCCAGGCCTGACTTAGCTGTGCCACTTGGATGCCCCACTCCACTGATGGTCTCAGGCCACTGGCTGCTCACTGGGAGGACGGTGGGAGCCGTGGACAGAGTTGTTCTGTCCCTCTTCCTCTGTGGCTCCTGGCTCTGTGCACATAGCTCTGTTCCAGTCCATTGCATTCACAGGGCCCAAGGCTCCCAGCACCCTCCCTCTCCCCAGCAAGCCCCTCAACCTCGCATTCTGCTCACTGTCCCAACCCTGAATTTTCTCTTTCTCTGGTCCCTGGGGCTTCCTTTTTCTTGGCTAAGAACTCAACCATGCATTTATATTTTTTGGTTATATTTTATTGAGTATTGTAATGTATATAGAGCAGGAGGGGGGATTTCCCCTATTGGCAGTTATGGCCTGAATGTGTCCTCCCCAAATTCACATGTTGAAACCTGATCACCAAGGTGATGATATTAGAACGTGGGGCCTTTGGGAGGTAATTAGGTCATGAGGGCTCCATCCTGTGACTGGGGTTAATGCCCTTATAAAAGAGGCACCAAAGAGCTGCCATTCCCTTCTGCCATGTGAGCACACAGCAAAGAGCCACCTATGAAGCAGAGAGCCCTCACTGGAAACTGAATCTGCTGGCACCTTGATCTTGGACTTCCTGGTCTCTAGAACTGCAAGAAATAAATGTCTTTTGTTGTAAATTACCCTGTCTGAGGGATCTTGTTACAGCAGCCTGAATGGACTGAGACATTGGCTCAGTGCACTGCATTAGTTAGAAGTCCCCGACACAGTTAGCTACATGACTTTGAGCAAGATACATAACTTCTCTGAACCTCAGTTTCTTCGTGTATAAAATGAGTAGGTCCTACAATAAGAATATCTATATAATAGGTTTTGTGGGTTTTCTTAGGCAGTCTTGCTCTGTCACCCAGGCTGGATGGAGTATAGTGACGTGATCTGGGTTCACTTGGTTTACTGCAACCTCCGCCTCCCGGACTCAAGCGATTCTCCTGCCTCAGCCTTCTGAGTAGCTGGGATCACAGGTGCCCACCACTGCCCCTGGCTAATTTTTTTGTATTTTTAGTAGAGACGGAGTTTCACCATGTTGGCCAGGCTGGTCTCGAGCTCCTGACCTCAAGTTATCCGTCCACCTTGGCCTCCAAAGTGCTGGGATTACAGGCGTCAGCCACTGCGCCTGGCCCCAAAATAGGTTGTTATAAGGCTTGTGTAGACAGGTGTGCCAAGAGTTTAACATACATGGTGTCTGGAACAGGGTAGGTGCTCAGTAAGTGATAGGTGCTATTGTCATTCCTGCTTCTGTTTTACATATAAAGGTGTGGGGCTTAGAGAGATTGAGTAGCTTGCCTAAAGTCGCACAGCTGGACAGTGGTATAATCCCTAGATGTTTGAGTTTTCCCAGACCAGGAGCCAGACATGGCAGTGAATAGGTCTTCAGAATGACCTGGGCCGCAATCACTGTCTGAATACAACTTCACGAGAAACCCCAATTGGGAACTGCCTAGTAGAACCCAGCCAACTCCCAGATTTGTGAGCAAAGCAAATAATTCCTGTTATTGTAAGCCACTGTTTTAAGAAGGCTTACACAAAATAGATAACAGGAACAGCATCCTAATGCTTACAGGGCACAGTTATCTCCTCAGCAGATGCAAGGAAACACAGAGCTGCATCATTTGTTCATCCATCCTGTATTAGGCCATTCTTTCATTGCTATAAAGAAAAACCTAAAGGCCGGGTATGGTGGCTCTTGCCTGTAATCTCAGCACTTTGGGAGGCCAAGGCGGGCAGATCACCTGAGGTCAGGAGTTCAAGACCAGCCTGGCCAACATGGTGGAAACCCGTCTCTACAAAATTTAGCCAGGCATGATGGCTGGTGCCTGTAATCCCAGCTACTCTGGAGGCTGAGGCAGGAGAATCACTTGAACCCAGGAGGCAGAGGTTGCAGTGAGCTGAGATTACGCCATTGCACTCCAGCCTGGGAGACTCCATCTCAAAAAAAAAAAAAAAAAGAGGAAAAGAAAAAAGAAACAAAAAAACCTGAGACTGGGTAATTTATAAAGAAAAGAGGTGAATTGGCTCACAGTTCCACAGGCTGTACAGAAAGCATGATGCTGGTATCTGCTCAGCTTCTGGGGAGGCCTCAGGAAACTTACAATCATGGCAGAAGGCAAAAGGGAAGCAGGCATGTCACATGGCCAGAGCAGGAAGAGAGACAGGGGAGAGGTGCTACACACTTTTAAATGACCAGATCTCATGAGAACTCACTCACTATCATGAGGACAGTACCACAAGGGGATGATACTAAAGCATTCATGAGAAATCCATCCCCATGATCCAATCACCTCCCACCAAACCCCCACTCCAATGCTGGGGGTTACAATTTGATATGCGATTTGTTGGAGAAAGAGATCCAAACCACATCACATCCACTCACTCAACAAACATTTATTAGCTGTTGTGTGCCCTGGGCTCTTTGCTAGGCACTGGGGATTCAATGGCAAATAAGACAGAAACATTGGAAAGACGGGAAATAAACAAAAATACCAGGTAGTGAGGCATCAAGATTAAAATAAAACTTGGTGAGATAGAATGACAAATGGGGCTTTTCAACTTTTAGATGATCAGGGAAGTTTGCTCTGAGGAGGTGGCATTTAGGTTGAGGTGAGTGTTAAGAGGAAATATGATCTGGAAGCAGACTATTCCAGGCAGAATGCAGATGCCATCGGGGGAGTGAGCTTGGTGAGTTTGAGACTCCTTCAAGGGCCAGTGTGGCTGGAACAGGGTGGATGTGGGAGCCAAGGAAAGGAGGGGGTACCTGAGAGGTAGGCAGGGGCCACAACACAGAGTGCTTTGTAGACCACAGAAAAGATTCTAGATTTTCTTCTGCATGCAATGGGAAGGCACCAGTGAGCATTTTTCGCGAGTGGTATATCAGTCAGAATGGGATAGCTCATGCTACAGTAAAAAATAAACCCTAGAATCTCCGTGGCTTGCTCCAATAGAAATTTATTTCTCTGCTACATCACAGTCTACCAGGTTTCTGGAAGGTTTCTTCTGAATGGTAACCCAGGAGCCCAGGCTGCCTCCATCTTGTGGCTCCATCACCTTGTAGCTTCAAGGTCACTCTGAGGTTATCTACGTGAGGGCGGGTAGAAAGGGAAGAGAGAGCAGGGAAGCCCACGAGGTACTTAACTACTGTAGCCTGGGATTAATACACAGCACTTCTGCTCACATCTCCATTGGCCAGAACCAGTCACATGGACAACCTAACTGCAAGGGAGGCTGGGAAACATGAAGGAGCACACCAATATGCTCAAGGGCCCCGGAAGCCTCTACCACAGATGGCAATGTACTCTGATTATATTTTAATTGGCATTCTGGTTTCTGTGTGAGAAATTTAAATCATCACTAGTGGGAGTTTCAGCCACATCAAGCTCTGAAATGACATCCTAACTCCTTCCCCTTTGGGTTTGTCATTTGTGGCCTTTTTTGCCAGGTAAATTTTACCTCCTGGAACAAAAAAGCAAATGCTGAAAGTTGTGTCCTAAAGGGACGTTCAGGTCAAAGCTGTAGTAAAGAGTTCAAAGTCAAATGTTTAATCAGGAGGCCCTGATTCTCAGACCTTGGGATTTCAGGGACTGGAAAATTCTAAAAACAATTTGGAAACCAACAAAGAGTTGCCTACAGAGAAGCCAACAAAGAGTTAGTCTGTCTCATAAGTATCTGTGCTGTCACCATAATTTCATAAAATAAAGTCCATCTTAATACTTATCAGGTGGAAGGAAATAATAACACAATGAAGAACATTCCAGCCGGGCACAGTGGCCCATGCCTGTAATCCCAGCACTTTGGGAGGTGGAGGTGGATGATCACTTGAGCCTAGGAGTTCAAGACCAACCTGGGCAACATAGTAAGACCCCATCCATTAAAAAAAAAAGAAAGAAAAAAGAAAAGGAAAGAAAATAACACTCTTTTCATTGAAGAGACATTTGACAAATTTACACATATCACACGCACATGCACATGTACCACACACTCGCCAGATATTCACAGGTACCATACATTAGTTGGCCTTCTGGAATTGCCCATGAGAATTTTATCATCATTAAATAAGTGAATCTGTGCGATGACCCACTGTGGAAATACATGGAGTTGCCTGTGTGAGAAGCTGCTTGATGATAAATTACCACCTTTCATTCAAAGAATCACCCTAAAAACTTTCAATTTGGGAGTTATACTTAAAATCAGTTTGTCAGCCAGGCACAGTGGCATGCACCTGTAGTTCCAGCTCCTCGGGAGGCTGAGACAGGAGGATCACTTGAGGTCAGGAGTTCCAGGATGCAGTGTGTGATGACTGTGTCTGTGAATAGCCACTGCACTCCAGCCTGGGCAACACAGCAAGATCCTGTCTCTAAAGGAAAAAATAAATGAAATAAAATCATTTTGGCTTCTTTTACTGGGGCATCTTCATATTCACCTCGTGTCCCTCTCAATTGGTAGCCATCTAGGCCTCTTGTGTTAATAACTGCTTACCTATTTGTGGTGTCTTTCCCCTTGGTGCCCCCAAAGTGAATTTTGTGTATACCGTGTAGCTTCAGTTTTAAGCCAGAGTATTCCAAACATCATCCACTTACATTCAACATGTCCGGTCATTTTCATGCGTTGTGGTAACACACAGACAGAAATGCAATTCTGTTTCTATCATGCCACATTGTCCCTATTTCTCATTTCCCTACTTGCATGTCCATCTCATTGACAAGCGCTGGTCTGTGAACTCGTGTTTGCAGGCTATAGGGCTGGGTGTGCAACAGGAGCCAAAAGCCAAAGCCAAACACTGTGGTCTAGGAACTGTGGTTCTGAGAGTCAAGGGTGGCCACATGAGCAATGGGCAGAAGCCTGAGTGAAGACAAGAAGAGTAGGCACAGGCCTTAGTGCTTAGTGAGAGGCTATGGAGGACCTCGAAGGGTAAGCTAGGAGACCTAGGGATCTGTCAGGACCTGCAGGAGCTGGCCAGACTCCATTCACTTCTGGAGCCTTCCTTCACCAGGTCCCCTTGAGTCCCCATCCCTGCAGTCAGACTGGCTTCCCTGCCATCCCCGCACAAGACCTCTTTCTTATATTTTTGTGCCCTTTGCACATGACCTTCCTGCCTGAAGCATCTCCTTCCTGGGCCCCTGCCCCACCACTTCTGCTTGGCCAATGTGTATGTATCCTTCACAAAGAACATGCCTGTTCTTCTTCCACACAGCTAAAAATAAGTTTGGCGCTCAGTAGAGGCACCTTCTTTACTGTCCTAAGCCTTGAGGCTGACAGCTTGGAGGTGAGGCATAAGAGAAAAAGAAGAGGAAAAGATGGCACCCAGGTTATTGGCTGAGCAACTGGAAAGATGGAGCTGCTGATGGACGGGATGGGGAAGACCGAGGGAGGAGAAGGTGTGAAAAGGATGACCAGAGCTGAGGTCTAGATGTGGGATGCCCACGAGCTATTCAAATGGACGTGTCAGGTAGGCTGTTGGATATACATGTTTGGGGTTCAGGGAAGAGGACCAGGCTAAAGGCATCAATTTGAGAATCACTAGCATAAATGGATTTAAAAGAATTTTTGGATGAGATTATGTGGGATGTGGCTCCCACTGGCCCTCAGCCTGGGACACTAGATCCTTCTAACTGGGCGTGGTCCACCACTAGAGCCTCATGCCTTCCCCTCCCAGCTGTGCACCCTTTACACTGGCCCTAGCAAACCTCTCATCCTTCTGCGCCCTGCACATGTGGACAGCTTTCCTGGCTTGTCTGCCTATTGACTGCCCCTTGTTTCTCAAGGACTGGCTCATACCTTCTTTTTCTCTGTAGCTTCTTCCTGGAAGAGTGAATATTTCTATTCTTACTTTTCCCACAGCATTTTGACTGTATGTATTGATACCCTTGGCAAATGACCTCACACTATGTTATAATACCTGTGTTGTGGATAAATATTTTGAAAGAGTGTTTTCTCCTTGGCAATTCCTTCTAGCACCTTAACCTGGTTCTCATCCCTCTTTAAAAGTTAGGCTTCAGCCGAGTGTGGTGGCTCACACCTGTAATCCCAGCACTTTGGGAGGCCAAGGCGGGCAGATCACCTGAGGTCAGGAGTTCAAGACCAGCCTGGCCAACACGGTGGAACCCTGTCTCTACTAAAAATACAAAAAATTAGCTGGGCATGGTGGTGGGTACCTGTAATCCCAGCTACTCAGGAGGCTGAGGCAAGAGAATCACTTGAATCTGGGAGACAGAGGTTGCACTGAGCCGAGATCACACCATTGCACTCCAGCCTGGGTAACAAGAGTGAAACTCCATCTCAAAAAAAAAAAAAAAAGCTAGGCTTCATATCTCTCAAGGAAGAAGTGATACAAAACAAAAACAAAAAATAAACAGCAAAACAAAAGGTTAATTTTGTAGCTTTGAGTTTTTACATTTCACTACTAAAAATCTATGGCATCAAGAGAATGAGAAGACAAGCCACAGATTGGGAGAAAATATTTGCAAAAGATATAACTGATAAAATATGTAAAGAGCTCTTAAAACTCAACAATAAGAAAAAAATTGATTTAAAAATGGACCAAAGGCCTTAACAGACACCTCACCAAAGAAGATGATAAAATAAGCATATGGAAATATGCTTTACATCATATGTCAGCAGAGAAATGCAGATTGAAACAACAATGAGATACCACTATGCAGCTATTGGAATGGCCAAAATTCAGAACACCGACAATACCAAATGCTGACAAGGATGTAGAGCAACAGGAACTCTCATTCATTGCTAGTGGGAATGCAAAATGGTACAGCTACCTTGGAAGACAGTTTAGCAGTTTCTTGCAAAACTAGACCAACTCTTGGCATACAGTCTAGAAGTCAGGCTCCTTGGTATTTACTCAAAGGAGCTGAAAACATGTCCACACAAAAACCTCCACGTGATGTTTATAGCAGCTTTGTTCACAATTGCCAAAACTTGGAAACAATCAAGAAGCCCTTCAGTCAGTTAATGAATAAATCGTGACACATTCCAGTCAATGGAATATTGTTCAGCCCTAAAAAGAAATGAACTATCAAGCCATGAAAAGACGTGGAGGAAACTTAAATGCATATCACTAAGTTAAAGAAGGCAATCTGAAAAGGCTACATATGTATTGTTGCCGGCGTTGAATCCATAGCTGTACAGGTCTGCAGCAACCTCAATTCTTGCCTCCTCAGAAGAAAGAACACGACTGAGAGGCATAAGGCAGAAGCAGAGACAGAGGCAAGTTTTAGAGCAGAAGTGAAAGTTTATTAGAAAGCTTTAGAACAGGAATGAAAGGAAGTAAAGTACACTTGGAAGAGGGCCAAGCAGGCAACTTCAGAGATCAAGAGTGCAGTTTGACCTTTTGACTTGGGTTTTTATAAGTGTGCGTACTTTCAGGGTCTTGCTTCCCTTATCCCCTGATTCTTCCCTTGGGGTGGGCTGTCCACATGCACAGTGGCCTGCTAGCACTTGGGAGGGGAGCACACGCACTGTGTTTACTGGAGTTGTACTTAGTCTCACTTGAGACGTTCCTCCCTTACCAGCCTAGCATTCCTAGAGGAAGATCATTTACCAGTTAAACTCTGCCATTTTGCCTCTTAATGCTTATGCTTGAGCCCACTTGCCCAGCTCCTGAGATCTTACTGGGAAGCTGCTGATCACCAGTTTCAGGTGTTCTCTATTAGAAGACTACCTTTCCCTAGCAACGGATGTTACCAATTATTATTTTAGCGAGACAAGTCAACAACCCACCCCACCATCACCTGATGGTCGCCTGACATTCCTGCTGTATGTGTGTGGGTGGGTGGGGGGAACCCTCTCCTGCCCTGCTCATGCCTGACCAGCTACCCACTGTAACAGTATGATTCCAACTAGATGATATTCTGGAAAAGGCAAAAAGGTGAAGACAGTAAAAAGGTCAGTGGTTGCCAAGGGTCAGGAGGGAGAGAGGAATGAACAGGCAGAACACAGGATTTTTAGGGCAGTGAAACTATTCTGTGTGATACTCTAGTGGTGGACATATGTCATTACACATTTGTTCAAACCCATAGAATGTATACCATAAGAATGAACCCTAACGTAAACTATGGACTTTGGGCGACAATGCTGTTTTAACGTAGGTTCATCTGTTGTAACAAATTTACCACTCTGGTGGGGGATGTTGATAGTGGGGGAGGCACAAGGGGGCAGTAGGGTGGCAAGGGTGGCAACCCTCTGTACTTTCTGCTCCACATTGCTGCAAACCTCAAACTGCTCTAAAAAATAAAGTCTATTAACAAAAAAATAGTTAAGACCAAAAAAAAAAAAAAAAAGCCATGGCAGAGAAATAGTCTGAAAGACCATATGCTTTTGACTTTTTTTTTAAAAAAAAGAAGGCTTCCTGGAATGGGTGTGAATGTGAGGAAGGCTCGGAAGATAAAGCCAGAGGGTTTGGATGCTAATTGTGGGATGGGGTGAGCTTGGGATGGGGCGAGCTGGAGATGTCACAGCCATGCTCCTTGAGTTCCAGAACCAACTGAGGTGGGGGTAGGGGCTAGTAGAGGAGATAAGCAAACAGAATCATAACACAGCTTTGGGCCAATATATGGGTTGATTTTCCCAAGACCACCCATTTTCTTGGCAACCTGCTCTTTCTGCAGGAGCAGTTGTGTTCTTTAATGACCCTGACCCTCTAAATGGCCTTGATCGGGCCAGAGTGGTCACTGGTCATAGCTAGGCCCATTGGAATCTTTTCCCAGGATTTTTAAAGTGAATCTTGGACAGCCAATTTTTATTTAGTGGTAGAAGCAATAAGAGGATATAAAACTATCAGCAGTCTGATCCTGCCATGTGGAAGGAAAAGGTCTATAATGAGAGAATGAAGCTGAGATAAAGGAAGCTCTGGGTTTCTGGTTTCAGTTCTTCCTGAGTACACCTGCGGCCCTAACCTTCCTGAGGTTTGCCTGGCTCAGGGAAGTGGGCACATAGATGTGATGTGACCCTGCCCTCTGTCCCATTTTATTGGGTCCGGGGTAGTTCTGACCTTTACTGGGCCTGTCAGATCATCTCTCCGAAAGTCTGGAATTGGAGCTTAGAGATGCCTTGTCAATGTCTGCAGGCCACTGGGACTGATGTGATATACAGTGTGGGCTGAGAACACCATCATGGCAGCAATTGTTAGACTGTGGACAGGGAGGAGAAGAAGAGAAACGTGGTGTGTTAGAAAGAGCAAAAAACAAAGGCAGACACAGGGAAAGGGGAAACAGGAGGAAACATAGCCCTGGAAGAGGCCTGGAAATGTGTCTGTCGTACAAGACTGCTTCCGTGAGAGAATCCCAGTTTGTTCCATGAATTCTGTTTTATGCCTAACTGGGTTTGAGAGCATTTCTGTTATGGAAAACCAAATGATCACTGAACAGCATCTGAATCTCCCTACAGCCTGTGAACATCCTGAGGGCAAAACTGACTCTGTTCGTCTCTCTAAATCCAGAAGCTTGGCCTGGACTCCAGTGAGACAGTGAAGAAACAACCATTGTCCTGAGAATCAGGGCTCTATCCAACACAATGTGCTTCAGGACTCTGGAAACCCTGCTCCAGAGTTTTGTAGGCTGGGTGCAGTGGCTCTCGCCTGCAACCCCAGTGCTGTGGGAGGCTGACGGGGTAGGATCACTTGAGGCCAGGAGCTCAAGACCAGCCTGGGTAACACGGCGAGATCTCTGCCTCTAAAAACAAAAATCTAAAAATTAGCCAGGAGTTCAAGGCTGCAGTGAGCTAGGATTGCACCGCTGCACTTCAGTCTGGTCAGCAGAGTGAGATCCTGTCTCAGAACAAAAAATAAACAAAAAACAACAACAACAAAAAACAAAACAAAACAAAAAAAGAGTTTTGTAGAGTGAAGTTCCGAGCATCGACTTTAGAGTCTAACACCTCCAACTCCTACTTTCCATGATATAACTTAGGAAAGCCACTTTATCTCTCTGAGCCCCAGTTTTTGTAGTTATAATATGGCAATCATACTCCCTGCTTTACAGGATCAATGTTGGTTATTGAGTGAAATAGTTTAGGCAGAAGGACCTAGCCCAGTGCCTGACACAGAGGAAATACTCTGTGAATGGCAGCTATCGTGATTTCTAACAGTTGCGGATAAGGACCAACATTAATTCAAGAATTATTTGTTGAGTGCCTGCTAAGTCCTAGAGTGGTAAATACAAGAGACAGGGCTCCTCAGGTGCCTGCCCCTGTGAAGCTTACAATCTAAAGAAAGGAAGTCGCTTTTGCTGAATGCTATCTTTGTACCAGCTCTCTGCGGCACAAAGGCCCTCTCTATTAGGGAAGGTGCTGAACGATCACAAGTTGGATCCATTATTCTGTGGGGCCTCAGTGTCATAAAAGCAGGTCTGCATGTGTTTATGGCTTCTTCATTTCAACAGCACTGTTTGTGGGTATCCTCCATTTATTTCTCACATCCATCCAGTCAAAGTCTTGTGAAAGAGGGCCTGCCACATTTACACACCTGTCCCACAAACATCTAATTCCACCTGCCTGCTTTCTGCTCCTACCAGCAGGTCAAAAACTGTGCAGATCAGGGAAAAGTTCTGTTTAGCCAGCAAGACTCATAACTGATGAGATTTTACCCTCACTCTTTCAAGGCAGAATCAATCCATTCTAGTTCCTGCAAATCAATACCAGAAAACAGCCCTAGGAGTAATGATGTATTTATTATCATAATTGAGAAAGCCCTTAAGGAGGGCCAAAAAGGAAAGAAGTGAGTGGTGGGGATCTGAGCTCCAGGAAGCTGCCTGAGTTGGCCCTGGACCTGTGCAGATGAGGCCTGATAAGCACGAAGACCTGCTTCGCACGGATCTCCACACTTAACCCATCTCTTTCAGAACAAGTACTATTTGTGGCACTGAACACTTTCTGGGATCCTATCATGTATGAAATGCACTGACATTTTTTCCCCTGATTATAAAGGTCATATAGTTCATTATTAATTTTTTTAAAAATTTAATTGCCTTCTTCCTTGATAATGAAACAGTGATTTTTTTTTTTTATTGGCCTGGAAATATGGCCAGTCTCAGGAAGTGACTGCCATTGACAAAGCCAATTTCCCATCCTCCCTTGCAGTGAGGAGGGGCAATGTGACCCATTTCCAGCCAATGGTATCTAAGCAGGCCTGGTGGGGAGTTTCGGAGAAAGTTTTTGCTGCCAGGCCAAGACATCTGAAGCTGGGGGAGCAATCCTGCACCCATGAGGCAATGACAGAAAAGACATCAAGCATGAGCAGAAAAGACATCAAGCTGAAGACGTCAAAGAAGTGTGGATGGACATGTATTCTTAATGGCTTCATTCTTTCATAACAAGAAGACTGAAGATGATTACTGGCCAGTAAAAGAAACATCTACTGTTCAAGCTACTGTTGGTTGGGTTTTCTGTTACTTGTATCTATATTCCTAAGTGATGCAAATATGCTAAAATAAAAAATGATAGTCTCGGTGTAAACCATTCCCAAGACGTAGCCACTGTTAAACAGTTAACATTGGGTATATATTTTTCAAGTATTTTATGCATATATGAATACATATAAATAATCACAAATACATATAAAATTGATGGGCTCATATAATAAATGCATTCTGTTCTAGAACCACTTTTTTACTTAACAAGATACCATGATATATTTCTATGTCGGTACAGCTCTTTTTAATGACTCAATCTACTGCTAGACATTTAGGCTATGTCCAATATTTTCTCATTACAAGCAATGCTGAAATAATTATCCTTGAACATACATCTGTGTGCACTTGTCTGATTGTTTACTGTGGATAAATTATTAGACATGGACAAAGGGTACACACATATTAAATGTTGACACATCTATCTAGAAAATGTTTATTTATTTTTTTAATTATTATTATTTTTTTTTTTTGAGACGGAGTCTCGCTCTGGCACCCAGGCTGGAGTGCAGTGGCGCGATCTCGGCTCACTGCAAGCTCCGCCTCCCGGGTTCACGCCATTCTCCTGCCTCAGCCTCTCCGAGTAGCTGGGACTACAGGCGCCTGCCACCACGCCCGGCTAATTTTTTGTATTTTTAGTAGAGACGGGGTTTCACCGTGGTCTCGATCTCCTGACCTCGTGATCCGCCCGCCTCGGCCTCCCAAAGTGCTGGGATTACAAGCGTGAGCCACCGCGCCCGGCCAGAAAATGTTTATTGAGGGGCTAGTATGTGTGGCACATTTATGCTTAGTGAACAGAACAGATATGTCTCCTGTCTGGGTGGAGCTATTTGTATGCTGGGAAGACTGACAGTTGAACAGGTTAACAAATAGTGGATAGTTCCAAATTGTGATGAGTGATAAGCAGGAAATGAACTAGTGGGGTATGGAAATAAAAGGGACCTACTTAGATAGATGACCCGTGAAGGCCTCCAAGAGGGGTGACATTTGAGCTGAGAGCCCAAGGATGAGAAGAGCCCAGACCCTATAAGACTGAAAAGAGTGCTGTAGGCAGAGTCACCCAGGGAAGAAAAGAGCTTTGATGTTTAAGGATCTACAAGGAAGCCAGTGTGGTTAGAATGACTGAGAGGAGGATGGAGGGGAAGCTGGGTCCATATAGCATGGGACCTTGAAGGCTGTGCTGGAGCATTTAAATCTTATTTTATTTTATGGAAAGTCATTGGAGGGCTTTAAGCAAGGGAGCACCTGCTGCATTTTTATTATTTATTTATTTTATTATTTATTTATTGAGATAGGGTCTCACTCTATTGCCTAAGCTGGAGTACAGTGGCATGATCACAGATCACTGCAGCATCAACCTCCCAGGCCCAAGCAATCCTCCTACCTCAGCCTCCCGAGTAGCTGGAACTACAGGTGTGCCGCACCATACAAGGCTAATTTTTGTTATTTTTCATAGAGATGGAGTTGCATCATGTTTCCCAGGCTGGTCTCAAACTCCTAGACTCAAGCAATCCTCCTATCTTGGCCTCCCAAAATGCAGGGATTACAGGTGTGAGCCACTGCACCCAGCCCTTATTATTTTTTTATTTTTAAAAAGTATTTATTTTTTTAGAGACAGGGTCTCTCTGTCATCCAGGCTGGAATGCAGTGATACAATCATAGCTCACTATAGCCTCAAATTCCTGGGCTCAAGTGATCCTCCTGCCTCAACTTCCCAAGTAACTAGGACTACAGGTGCACACCACCATGCCTGGCTAATTTATTATTTTTTGTGGAGATAGAGTCTCACTATGTTTATTGATCTCGAACTCCTGGCCTCAAGCGATCTTCCTGCTTCAGCATTCTCCAAATGCTGGGATTATAGGCATGAGCCGCCACACCTGGCCTATTATTATTTGTTAATGATTGCTCTGGTTGCTATTTTCCATTGTTTGGGTAGGGCAGACCTAGAGTGGTCTAGGCCAGATAATATGGTTTGGAGTAGGGTGTATGGAAATATACAAATTTGTGTATCTTATTTGTATACATATATACAAATAGCTCAATAGATTAAAATGGATATTCCTATTATATACAATTGATATATAATATACAATGGATATATCTATTTTTATAGGAATAGTTATTTAAAAATATACACATTCCCAGCAAACTAACACAGGAACAGAAAACCAAGCACCACATGTTCTCACGCAGAAGTGGGAGTTGAAAAATGAGAACACATGGACACAGGGAGGGGAACATCACACACCAGGGCCTGTCGGGGTGTGGGAGGTAAGGGGATGGAGAGCATTAGGATAAATGACTAACGCAAGCGGAGCTTAAAGCCTAGGTGATGGGTTGATGTGTGCCATGAACCACCATGGCACATGTATACCTGTGTAGCAAGCCTTCATGTTCTGCACATATATCCCAGAACTTAAAGTAAAAAAATATATATATATATGTACACACACAAATAGATCAATGGATAAAAACAAAGCATTTATAAACAGAACTTAATATATGACAAAAGCGTGTATTCTTACACTAGTGGCCCATAGTTTCTTCTGAAGTTTTACATTATATTGTAGTATTTGTTAGAGCAATATTTTCTCATTATTCCTCCATTTCAAAAATTTCATGGGTATTTCCTCATACTTATTTATCAAGATAAATGTCTTCTTTTTTGTTGTTGTTGTTGTTTGATTGTTTGTTTTTGAGATAAGTTCTTGCTCTGTTGCCTAGGCTGGAGTGCAGTGGCAGGATTATAGCCTACTGTAGCCTCAAATTCCTGGGTTCCAGCAATCCTCCCACCACAGCCTCCCAAGTAGCTGGGACCACAGGCACACACCACCATACCTGGCTCATTTAAAAAAAAAATTTTTAGAGACAAGGTCTCACTATGTTGCCCAGTCTAGTCGCAAACTCCTGGGCCCAAACAATCCTCCCACCTCGGCCTCCCAAAGTACTGGGATTACACGCATGAGCCAACACACTCGGGCCAATCAAGGTAAATTTTAAAATAATTTGGTTGTGTTCCATCTCACCTCACCCCTCAGGTCATAGTGGTTCCTTGATCTGAATTTTACTAAATTTATAAAGTGAGTTGGGGAGATACAGCGTCTTTGCACTGTTGAGACTTCCTGCCCAGGGATTTGTTATATTTTTCCAACCATTAAGATCTTCTTTTATGTCCTTCAGTCAGGTTTTATAGTTTTCTTTCCATGGACCTTGACATTTCTTGTTAAGCTTATGCCTAGTATATGCCTTATAGTATTCATTGCTAATGTGAATATGCTTTTTTTCCATCATACTTCCTAAATGGAAATAACTGGTATTTAGTGTTGTATTTGGAGGTCTCTATAAGTAATACCTCCCTTGCTATTCTAAGTTTGGAACAAACTGGGGCATAGACACAGGAAAGAGACATAAGACAAAAATACTACCTTAATTTTTAATGAAGCTGACTGGAAAAAGTAGCTTTTGCTCTGTAGCTAAGTGGGCTTGCTATATTTCTCCCTGAATTGAGTAAATTTATTTCTATAGTGGCAGGTAGTGCAGGACAATAGTATCACTCTGTCCCTGAAACAGGTTCACTTACCCCACAGTGAGAGCGCATGGAAATATTTGCTCTCTGCAGTCACCCAAATCCAAAAAGAGAACTCAGAAGCATCTATTCTTGTCCACTTTTTCCAAACTCACTCATCTTCCCTTAGAGTAGAGAGAGGCCAGGAGTCTTATTCTAATGGAAGTCCCTCTATATTGGAAAAGAAGGCTTCTCCCTTCAGCACCACAAGACAGGGTAAGGAAGAGAAAAAAAAAGAAGAATAAGAAAAAGAAAAAGAGGAAGAAGAAGAAAAGAAGAAGAAGAGGAAGAAGAAAGAGGAGGAAGGAGAAGTCTTCTCCCTTAACATTTAGGAAAACCATTGATTTTGGTGTTTATCTTATAACTGACCACCTTACCAAGGTTTTTAGTTGATTCTTTCTTATTTTTACTTTCTGGGAAACACTTAAATCATAAGCAAATAATGACAATTTTATCTCTTCCCTTCTAATATTTGTATTTATTTATTTTTCTTATCTTATTGCATTGGCTTTATTCTATAGCCATTATAGCAGGCATCCTTTTGACTCTGACTTAAATGAGAATACCTTTAGTGTTTCACCATTAAATATGTTTGTTGATGGCTTCTGATAAACTTGGTCATGTTAAAAGTTTAAACTTTCTTCCTATAATAGTTTACTAAGAGTTTTTAGAAATTTATAGGTCATTAATTTTGAAGTTTATAAAATACTTTTAAAGCATCTATCCCATTGATAATATCCTGTAATTTGTTTTCCTTTAACAATGCAATGAATTTACAGGTTCCCTAATGTTGGATTTTTCTTGTGCCTCTGGAATAAATCTTGCTTGATCATGGTGGGTTTTGAGTTGCTTTAATAATAAACTGGATTCAAATGGCTAAAATTTTATTTAATAGTTTTACAACTATTATATACTTAAATGAGTTGGTCTATAGTGGAGGTTCACATATTGAAGATTTATCAGTGAGCTTTAGAAGGTGGTCCTGGCTCAGATGAGTTTGGGAAATGCCAGGTTAAACAAACCAGACAGGTTTCTTTACTCCTGGACTTCACAGAGGTCTTCCTTAATACACGAACACTTATCGTGATTCTCCAAAAGGTACACTATAAACGGCATGCAGCACTTTCTCAAGTTGCCTACAGAAGCCCATTTTCAAAAAACAAATATTAAATTCTCTGGGGACTCGTGTTCTAGGTTAGTCATCTGCAGTTCTTTTTGGTATTGTCTGTTGGATTTTGGTATCAGGGTTATGCTAAACTTGGGAAATGAAATAATTTTTGTTTCTTTTATTTATTTATTTTTTCCTGTGTAACAGTTTAAGTAACATAGGGATGACCTGTGCCCTGATGGGATGATAGGGCTTGCTGTAAAGCCATCTGAACCCATGACATTTCTGAGTAGTGAAGACACTGGGAATGCACACGTGCATTGCTTCCCTACAGGATGTTTCCCCCTGACAGCCCATTCTGCTTGGCACCCTTTCCTTTAGGATCAAACAGCTATTATGGAAAAGCCTAGAATGTGTGAAAATGAGACTCAATGCATTAGCAAATCGATGCTGACCACTCCTGCATGGTCCTCAGCTCCTAATGAATGCTCCAGCCTTCTGGCAAGAAACCTTTCAAATCTTGCACAAGCTGGCCTCTGCCTGGGGTGCCTGGCTGGGCCGCGTGGGGGGCATGGTTGGGTTAAGGCGCAGAGTCCGCCTCTCCTACCAGCCACTCTAGCTGAGGGTCAAGCTCTGGACCCTCCCCCAACCATCCAGCTGCATTTTATCCTCGGCTTATGCCTTTCCCCAAGTACTGCAGAGTAGGACTCCTGCTAAAAACCTCTTCTTCTAGATGCTTGCCTGAGGCTGGCCCCATAAACCTGATTCTAGGCTTCTGGGGATAAATCATCTAACCAACATAAGGGGAGGCCTGAGAATTGCTAGGAAATTGGGGTTAGTTTGAGACGACTGGCTGAGCTCACCTTAGGTGAGCTGGGGGGTGGGGAAAGATGAGCTAGCTGAAGGATTCTAGGGTTCAGTGAAGCCTAGAATGGCTGGGTGGGCGGAGAGTCCTTAGAAGGGGCCAACTTCTAGCCTGAGGGCCTGGGGGCTTCCAGGGATCTGCAGCCCAGCGGAAGACTGGTCTTGCGTACAGCGAGGCCTACGAGAGCTAAGCGGGCTAAGGGTCCCTCGAAAAGACCAGCCTGGGGGCGGGGACCATCGATGCCCCAGGCTCCAGAGGCCGGGGGCTCCCGGGGGCCTGAGGCTGGACTGGGGTCGTCGGCGGGCTCGGGGAGGCCCGGGTGGGCGCACCGGGGCCCTGCCTGCGGCTGACGGGCTGGGCCGAGGGGGAGGCTGGGGAGGCGGGGTGCCGGCCGGGGCGGCGGCGCGGGCTCGGGACGCCAGGGCTCCCTCTCCCTCCTCCCGCCCGAGCCAGCCTCGGGCGCCGGGCGCCTCCCCAGATCCTGAACCAGCGCCAGCGCCGGGAGGCCCGGAGCCCGGCCCGCCGCCGCGGCCCGCTGAGGGAGTTGTCCCCCCCCCCCCCCAGGCCCCCCCCCCCCCCCCCTGCTCCGGTGAGGTTCCCTCGACCGGCCCGGCTCTCCCCTGGCCCCGGCCCGGCCCTCCCCCCCGGCGATGAGAACTGCTTCTGCACCTGCCCCAGGGGCATCACTGCCTCTAAAAAAAAAAAAAAAAAAAAACCCTGACACGGAGCCGCGACCCGCCGCCGCCGCAGCCACCGCCGCCGCCGCCGCCCCAGCGGGGAACAGTTAAGTGAGGCCCGGGCGCCGCGGAGGCTCAGCTGAGCCGGCCCTGTAGCCGGGAGGGCGGGCGGGCGGGCGCGGGCCCCGGGCCGAGGGGCGGGCGGACGGGAGGAGCCGGGCCGCGCCGAGGCCTGCGGGCTCCGTGCCCGACCGGCGGCGGGGACAGGCCCGGGCGGCCTTTGCAGAGCCCCGAGCGCGCCGCGGCTGCCGGTGCCCGGGCTCGGCCTGGCGGCGAGAGGCGGGAGAAGCTGGGGGACCCGAGTGCCAGCAGCGCCCCCAAGGCCCGGGCAGGTGAGGGGCGCCGAGAGCCACCTCTGCCCGCCTGAGAGGGAGGTGGCCCACCTGGCACAGACTGGAGACAGTCAGTCGTTTGACCGGCCTGGCATGGGGTCCTGCTCTCTGTGGTCACGTGGGTGCAGACCAACGTGCACCTGCCCCAGGGGCATCACTGCCTCTGTGACCTGGGCACAGCAGAGAGGACACCTAAACCCTTGGGCACCTGTCTGCAAGGTGACATGCTCAGCCTGGGTACCCGAGACCCAGAACACCCATCCAGGAACATGGTGGGCACGTCGAGCACCCTACAGTGACTCCAGCACCAGCGAGACGGGAGGAGCAGGGGCTGGGACAAGAGCTGAGGCATGGCAGCAGAGGACATCACATCCTCAGAGGCAGGCAGCAGGGAACGGGGTAGATCCAAGAGCATCTTTTGTCCTCTTTGTTACCAACACACAACTGTTCTAAATCAGCAGCCCTTCTCACCATGAAAGATGAGACTTTTCTGTTCCCTGCCCCTCAACGCCTCTTGCACAAGGCACTGAAGAAGACCACAGGAGGGCAAAAGGCAAATGGCGGTTGCCCCTTCCCTGCTCCCTGCCCCCACCCAAGGACCAGAGCCCACTCCAATTGCTGCCACAAAAGCAGACAGCAGACCAGCTCCTCTTAGGCGCCTTTGTCTCTCGTGGTTCCTTCTCAGTATAATCTCATTGTACATTTCTCGACAGCTGGCTGGATCTCATCTCGTTTTAACAGGGCTAGGAAATCTTATCAGCGGCACCAGGAAAGCTTAGAAAGTTAAAAGATAAGCTCTGTGAAGCCTTGACTAACTGAAAAACTCAGTGTGCCAGGATGTTTAGTTACAGTAGATGGTGACATTTTTCTTGCTTGTTAGAAATCATGTGGGGTCCGTGGAGATACTGTACCACGCTCAGAATCTTTAAATAGGGCCTCTGAGAGATGAGGCTTCTGCTTGGGACCCGGGCTCCAAGCCCCATGGGAGGCAGTTGATGTGGCGATTACTGGTTCATTTGAACCTAAACTTATCTTCTGTAATCCACATTTTTCATTCCTTCCTTCTAGGCTTTAGGTAACACTACTAATTTAGGCTCAAGGCATTTTCCTTGCCCTGTCTCCATCCTGCTAGGGACCTTTTACCACTTCCAACTGGAATGTTGTGCCATGGTTATGTGCAGGGAGTTTAGAATTAGCCCTCAGCGTAAGTCTTGGCTTTCCTACTTACTTTGTGCCCTTGGACAAATTATTGAACTTTTCGGAGTTTCAGTTTCCTCATCTGTAGAGTGAAACTAATGATATAGTATTCATCTCATGGGATTATGGCATGATGTAAATGAAATTTTGCAAGAAAAGTCTAGCTCAGTGCCTGCTACATGGCAAGAAGTCAGTAAACGGTAGGGGTTATTATGAGAGGTTTGTTAACGGATGAATGAGAGGAGTAGCTTATTTATTTATTTATGGAGTTTCTTTCTGTCTGGTTTTTTTTTTTTTTTTTTTTTTGGTTTTGGTTTGTTTTTGAGACAGGGTCTCACTGTCACTCAGGCTGGAGTGCAGTGGCACCATCATGGCTCACTGCAGCCTTGAACTCCTGGGCTCAAGCGATTCTCTCACCTCAGCCTCCCAAGTATAGGTGCCCGCCACCACGCTTGGCTATTTTTAAAATTATTATTATTTTTAGTAGAGATGGGGTCTTGCTATGTTGCCCAAGCTGGTCTTGAACACCAGAGCTTAAGTAATCCTCCCGCCTTGGCCTCCCAAATTCCTGGGATTACAGGCATGAGCCATCGCGCCTGGCCTATTATTTAGTCTTTAACAGGACAACCAGGAAGTGATGGTATAGTAGAAAGAACACTGGACTTGGATTTAGGAGCTTGAGTTTGACTCTCAGCCTACTTCCTGGACCCCAGGTGACTCTAGGCGAGTCACAGAACCTTTCTGAATCCCCATTCCCATAATGTAAAAGTGTCTTAAGAACAAAGCCTACCCCATAAAGCTAATCAGTCAAGAAGGCTGAAGGAGCTAATGTACGTGATTGCACTTGGCACTGCAGGAGGTGGTGGTCCTCATGAAATTTAAGTGCGATTCAGCATCCAGCAGCAGATTGTGGTGTTTTTTTCAGGTGCAATATTTATACAATTTGTTGCGGGGAAAGCTTAAGAAAAAGAACACAAGAATATCCTGTGTTTGTACATGTTACAGAACCACGCCACCACGTGAGCACACTGCTGGATGCCCTCTCAGGGCCTTGGAAGGGGTAAGGGAGAAGTGTAGTCTCTATCCATTTCATGGAGGATCATCTTCTGGGGGGGATCAGAATCCAAATGGCATAGGCCCCTCTGTCTGAGTTTGCTGGAGGTGCTTCATACTCAAAGGGAGACACCCTTGCCACACTGCAAAATAATGAAGGTGCTGGAGTCAAGCATGGGAAAAGTTGAAGGTGCTATTATGATGATGAAGATAACAAATGACTACATGGCTGGATGTGGTTAGGCTGAGCACACTGTGTTGCACAGCCTCCTTTGCAGGCTGGGTTGTGGAGGGGAGGCCTGGGTGTCTTGAATGAGCTCCTTCTCCCCAGGCTGCTCTGGCTCTCACCGAGGCCCACACTGACCGGCATTTCCCCAACCCACACCCCCTAACCCCGGCTCTCCTTGGCCTTCTGCTTGCTGGGCTGCCCTTGGGAATCGTGGCTTCCCTGCGCTGTCTGCACTAGTTGCAGTGGGTTTGCCAGAGTCAGGTCTCCTGTCTCCAGCTGCCTGGGAGGCAAAGCCACTGCACAGTGTGCTTGACATTACCTCCCTTGTTGGGGACATCCTGTGGGCATGCATTTGGTTTACTTGACACGCTTCTGGCAAGATGCAGAGCTTGTCCAGGCAGAAATGTGAGAGCCCTGTGGGCCTGGAGCCCAGGGGTTGCACATAGTAGCTTTGTAGCTCATACTTCCCTTAGGACTGGAGGGCCATCTTGTTGGCCCTGTGGCAGGAGTCAACACGAGTTTGTTCTTTCTTTCTTTACACACACACACACACACACACACACACACACACACACTTAAAAAAAAACAGATTCTAATCAGCAGAGCAGAATATTCAAAAGAATATCCCCTGATCCTTTAGAAGAGAGAAATAAATGAGTTTGTAATGCACTAAATATGCCTGTGGTGTTGATGAAAATGCAGATTCTAGGACCTCATACTCAGACTTTATTGAATCAGAATCTCTGGGGAACGGGACCTGGAATCTGCAGGCTTAACAGACACCTTGGGTTATACTTCTGCTTACTGAAATTAGAGACCTACAGTTCTTGATGCTTTCTAAAAAAGTGTTAAATACACATAACATAAAATTGACCATCCTACTCATTTTTAAGTGCACAGATCGGTGGCATTATGCACATTCACACTGTGGTGCAACTAAACTCCAGAACTTTTCATCTTGCAAAACTGAAACTCTGTGCTCATAAAACAGCTTTCCATTTCCCCCTTTCCTCACCCCTGGCAGCCACCATCCTGCTTTGTGTTTCTGTGAGTTTGACTACCCTAGGTATTCATAGAAGTGGATCACACAGTATTTGTCTTTTTGTGACTGGCTTATTTAGTTTAGCATACTGTCCTCAAGGTTCATCATGTTGTAGCATATTTGAGAACCTCCTTCCTTTTTAAGGCTGAATAATACTCCATTGAATACGTGGACCATATTTTGTTCATTCATCCATAGATGGATGCTTGGGTTGCTTCTGTCTTTCGGCTATTGTGAATAATGTTGCTCTGAACATGGGTCTACAATTCTCTTTGAGACCCTGATTTAAAATCTTTTGTGTAGATACCCAGAAGTGGAATTGCTGGATCATACGGTAATTCTGTTTATAGTTTTCTGAGGAACCACCACACTGTTTTCCATAAAATAGTGGCTGTACCATTCTACATTCCCACCAGCAGTGTGTCAAAGTTTCCAATCTCTTCACGTGCTTGTGAACAGTTATTTTGTTTGTATGTTTGTTTGTTTTTGGTAGCGGCCATCGTAATGAGTATAAGGTGAGATGTCGTTTGGATTTGCATTTCCCTAGTGGCAAGTGATGTTGAGCATCTTTTTGGGCGCTGGTTGGCTATTCGTATATTGTCTTTGGAAAGACTTGTTATTCAAGTCCTTTGCCCATTTTTAAATTAAGGAATTTGTTTTTTTTGTTGTTGAGTTGTAGGAGTTTTTTATAGATTCACATATTAACTCCTCATCAGATACATGATTTGCAAATATTTCCTCCCATTCCATAGGTTGCCTTTTTACTCTGTTGATTGCCTTTTGCTGCAAATTCTTGATGCTTTCTACACATTATAACCCTGTAGAAACAATATTATTTGCTATTCCGGTTTTATAGGGATGGAAACTCAGGCGCAATTTAGTTTAACTTGCCTAAGGTTATACAGTAAGTGTCAGAGCTGGAATTCAAGCTCGGGTCCCTTGGACTCCAAAGGGGGCACCCCTTCCATTCCTCTGCTCTGCCTGACGTTCCCCCCTTGGAGCTAATAGCATAAGGAGGCCCCATGGAGGTCTGAAGGAAGGGGTGTTGGTTGGAGAAATGTTCAGTTGCAGGTGGGGAAGTATGAACGGAAGGCTCGGGAATCTCTTCCGTTAGACCACTGGGGTGCCCCTTCCTGTAGCTCAACATCATTGCTTAGATCTTAGAAACAGCAGAGAAGTGCAGACAGGTTTTTTAGTTCAGTTTGATTGTGTTTTGTTTATTGGTTTTCTTAAGCATTTTATAAGCTTGTTTCAGAGCCCATCTGCTCCTCGCAGTTCCCCGAGCAGTCCCTGTGTGTTCACACCACGGTGCCTTTTTTTGAGGCTGTCTTCTGCTTGCAAGACTTTCACCACTCCACACACCCCCATCTTTCAGGGAGGCCAGTTCTTTGCTCACCTTTCCCTGCCTCACCAGGCGGAAGGAAGAGTCCCCTCCTTTGCAGTCCCTTTCTCTTGGGATATTTCCCACAGCCGGTGAGCTCCATGTCTTATTCATTGCTCTATCACCCAGCACGGTGGAGCTTCTCCTTGGCTGTGCACTCTCCAGTCTCAGTCCCAGCCTGAACCAATTAAATGAGAACCTGAGGATAGGGAATGGGAAAGCTGTGCTTCTACAAGCTCTCCGGGGCATTCTTCCTGCAGCCAGCCTGGGCACGCACTGACCCCTGACAGGCCCACATCCAGCCTGGCTGCACTGAGTTAGATCTAAATCTGGAACTCCCTGGAAGTGCTGCAGTCCCTTCCCCCCTCCTCTGCAAGTGACTCACCCCTGGGGTCATGGTGTGTGTCCTGTATGGAGGCATCAGTGACCCCAGACCCTGGGCTTTTACTGGAAGGGGTCTGACAGCTCTGCTGTTCCCCCGCCCCTTTATGTGCCCCTGCCCCTTTATGTGTCCCCGCCCCTCTATGTGCCCTCTCCCCTTTATGTGCCCTCCTTAATCCAGTGAAACTTGGCAATTTTGAGAGGATAGGAATTTTGTTTGTTTATCCTTCCCCCATTCATTCATAATCCATTTGTTGAGCACCCACCATGAGCTGGGCATTGTGGTGGACGTAACACACCTTTGAGTAACTTACGGTCTGCTAGGGAAAGCATGTTCTAGCCTTCTGAGAGGCAAGGCTGTGTGTGTATGTGTATGTGTGCACGAGTGCATGCGTGCACATACGTGTGCTAAGACTACATGCTTGCATGATGTCAGGATTCTGAGTGGTGGCACCTGTCTGGCTAGGCAATTGGAGAAGGTTTGAGGGGAATGGAAGATGTGACCCTGGTGGGGTTTTTTTTGTTTTTTTTTTTTTGTTGTTGTTGTTTTTGAGACAGACTCTCACTCTGTCACCCAGGCTGGAGTGCAGTGGTACGATCTTGGCTCACTGCAACCTCCGCCACCCAGGTTCAAGTGATTCTCCTGCCTCAGCCTCCCGAGTAGGTGGGACTACAGGTGTGTGCCACCATGCCTGGCTAATTTTTGTATTTTTAGTAAAGACAGGATTTCACCATATGGGCCAGGCTGGTCTCGAACTCCTGACCTTGTGATCCGTCCGCCTCGGACTCCCAAAGTGCTGCGATTACAGGCGTGAGCCACTGCGCCTGGCTGTGACCCTGGTTTTATTTATTTACTTACTTATTTATTTTTTTGAGATGGGGTCTGGCTCTGTTACCCAGGCTGGAGTGCAGTGGCAACATCTCAGCTCACTGCAACCTCCGCCTCCTGGGTTTAAGCGATTTTTGTGCCTCACCCTCTCGAGTAGCTGGGATTACAGGCACCCACCACCACACCCGGCTAATTTTTGTATTTTTAGTAGAGATGCGGTTTTGCCATGTTGGCCAGGCTGGTCTCAAACTCCTGACCTCAAGTGATCCGCCCGCCTTGGCCTCTCAAAGTGCTGGGATTACAGGCGTGAGCCACCATGCCTGTGTGTTACCCTGGCTTTAAATGGCGGGGTGGGTGTCTGCAGGGGAGGAACCTGGTGCCCTTGGCTGAACTGTCAAGAGGAAGGAGGGGGAGACTGGAGGGCTGATTCTGAGGCTTTTCTCCATGGAAGATTACCTTTAGGTTCATTCCATCCATCCATCCATCCATCCATCCATCCATCCATCCATCCAACCATCCATTCATTCATCAAATACCTGATGAATACCTGCTCTCTTGTACTTAAACTTTGGACCGTAGACCAGCTGTTTTAGTGTCAGCTGGGAGCTTGTTAGAAATGCATGTTCTTAGACCAGCTCAGGCCTACTGAATCAGTATCTCAGGGGGTGGGGTTCAGGAATGTCCGTTTTAACAACCTCTCCTGGTGATTTTTGCACATGCTAAAGTTGGATAACTCCCACTCCAGAATGTGGACTTTCCATCTCATTACTGTAGTCTCAGTGCTTAGCCCAAGTGGCTCCGTACTCATCTGTGGACTCGCTGTTCACATGCCAGGCCCCCTTAGGGACCGGGAATGTAGGAGGATGCTTCAGGGGGAAGATGGCAAGGTCAGCTGAATTTGAGGTATTCCTGAGCCATGTGGGCAAAGACACGAGACAGACACCTCAGAGTCTCAGGAGAAAAGCCTGGGCTTGGAGGTATTTTGGAAGTCATTAGCATATAGGTAGAATGATTAGATGACCAAATATATGAAAAAACGTTCTCAAGACCCATGTGAAAGTCAGAGAGGGGTGTTGTGGCCTGGCTGGCCTGAAGACAGGTGTTCTGATGATTCTGGCAGGGGCCCCCATTTGCCTGGCACTGAAATTATATTAGTGTCTTTATGAGCACTGTGCCCTTCAGGGCAAGCTGTGACTCTTATCACCAAACACTCAGGAACCATTGCTTTTGGGGCCCCCGGGATGGTTTATTTGTAGGCATCTGCCTTCTGTTGGGGTCCTTTTTTTCTCCTTTTCTACAGGGGACAGTATGACACCACCCAGCAAGACCTGATGGGAGTGGACACGGACTACCCTCATTTGCAGTAATCATGGGCAAGCAGGTGGTACCCACAGTGTACTGGAGAATGCCCTACCCTCCAGTAATGTTCCCTGGTTTGCACAGAGTCAGGCCTGTATGGGGCAGGGCTTTGGCCGGGGCAGTGCTATAGAACTTGATCCTGAATTTATTTTTGGAAAGTGAATCCTGGAACCTACCATTGCACCATAGGGTTGCAGCAATCTGAACCCTAGTCCTGCCTCATGGGGTGTACGCAAAATCTATGTTTGGTAATCAAATGGTTAATAGAAATCTAAGCATAAGCAGATTGAATAGACACATGCATACACTGGATTCTTCTGTTGGGGGGAAAAGGAAGTGCTCACAATTGTTAGTTCCCTAGCTGGAAAATTCTTTGAGATCTAGGAGAGCTTAGAAAAATATTTGCCTTAGTTGCCCAACAACTTAGCAGCCCTCCTAGCAGCCAGTGACTTGTTGCCACCTGACTATGTCCAGCAGCATTTGTCAGAGTGATTTGACTCTGACTGGTCACCAGGTAATCTGTCCAAAGTTCAGAAGGCTTCAGGATGCCATCCTGAGGCTCCACAGTGACAGCCTCTCAGTCTGTGCACTGTCCCCCACGGGTGGCCCCAAAGCCAGCTGCCCATTTAACTGGGCACAGCATGGACACTGGCCTCAGCCCTCAGCCTTCTGAGGAGGTAGGTCTCTGCACCTTTCTGTAAGGAGGTGGCTGGGTTTGTGTGTGGTGTGCATTGGTGAGGCCTGGCCACAGGTTCCCTCCTTGGGGACAGGCAGTCCCTTGCCTGTCCTTCTGTCCCTTGCTTGCGATTTGCCAGCAGAAAGGTGTCAATAATCCTGGGGCACTAGAGGTGGGCATGGATTCCTACAGACCATCGCTGCCAATGGGAAACAGGCAAAGACCCTTTCTATGAAGGCTGGAGCAGCAGCTTTTACTGGGGGACAACCCATTTCCAGCAGCTACCTGCTCTTGTGGCGTTTCCTACGGCGAATGAAATGTTTATTCTTTTCCCTTCCTCAGCCCTGTAAGCTGGTAGATATGAGCAGGCAGTTTTTGTCTTTGGTGCCCTTGACTTTGGGTTTCAAGCAAGCTGATCACAAGTTTGCCCTTCTGTAGGGATGTAATTAAGCCACAGGTTTGTCATTTCAATTACAGTAGCCCAATTTAGCCTGCCCCCCTTTAATACTTTGAAATTACTCTCCTCAAAAGTAGTATGCCAGTCATGCCTTCAGCCCTGACCAGCAGCGCTGGCTGGCGCCGCTTCTGAGCCGGCCTCACCACGGCAGGAGGCCGAGATGGCGGGAGGCTGGAACGTGGGCCCACTGCCCACGGCATCTGCTTTGAAGGCAGCGCCCCCTGCCCCCTGCAGTTGTTGGTCCCTGAAAGCACTTTAAACTCCTCGGCCCACACCCCGCCGCTGGAAGGGCCTCGGTGGAGAGAGGTCTGAGCTTTGTTAGTTGGGTTTTGATTTCAGTACAGGAGTTGATAAAACGAGATAAACCCCAGGCTCAGGAGGGCCGTGGAAATTAAACAGAGATGATATCAAAGTTCCCCTGAGTTTTCAACTGTGATACAGTAGCTCAGTTTTCTCCCACACTGGGGCCGGGAGGCACGCCTTTGATTCCGAAACAATGTTCAGCATCAGTTAAGCCCAGCACTGCTGACTTTCAGGGATTAAGCACACTGTTGTAGTAATTCTTTGATCAGCTACAAGGGAGCAGTGTGCCATCTGTATGAAGGGTCTTTATAGTTAAAGTTCATTTCTCCGTGAACCCGGGATGACAGCCTTGGCTAGGTGCTGCAGTGCCGGGAGCTGGGGCCTCCCCAAGCGCTATCTGCAGCACTGCAGGCAGAAGCTGGAAGCAGGCTTGCTCCTGGCTTTGTTGTGTGGTTTGCATGGTGCTCTTTGAACATGGCATGGTGGAAAAAATCCTCCTAGCTTGGAAAACACTTTACCTTAACCCTCCCCAGCTTTCCCATTCCGTACACATGTGGGCGCACATACATGTATGTGTGTGCATGCGCGCACGCGCGCACACACACACACACACACACACACACACACACTACTCTCCTGCCTTGCAGAGGAAGCCTCTCGGGGCAGACAACGCTGCCTGAACCGAGGCTCTGCAGCCCCCAGCCTTGGAAATGATCTCACAGAGGCTGTACGCCCGCTTAGGGGAGAGGTCAGAATGGAACCATCTGGGACCTGATGACCTGCAAGGTGAAAGTAAGAGGACCTGCTCAAGGTCCAGTCTGAGTCCCTGGCATCCCACCACCTTTATTTCTTACCTAGCATGTATTGAGAATAGACTTAGATTGGCCCAATCCTATAGTTCTGAAAAATCTCAACATTTGTCTTGTCATCCAAAACACTGGGTCAACTTTGGGGGTTCCCTACAGAGACCTTCCTTGCAGCCACAGCTGGGATGGCACGTTTCCCCATTTTGCTTCTCCCTCCTCCCGATTGGCCCTGCAACTTCGTTGGTAATGGAGCCCCTGTGAGCTGTCGATCCTTCTCGCACCGTGCCATAGATCAACCTATTCCCTCCTGTGCGGTGCTCAGATCTCCCTCATTAGGCCTAAATTTACCTCCATCCTACACAAACATGGCCTTAGCTCATTTTTATTGTTGTACATTATTTATGAGGGGAATGTTGAATCTTGAAACTGAGGTGTGAGGAAAATTAATCCCATGTTACTTTTATCCTTCTGTACTTTTTTCCCCCTTGCTTGACTTATTGAGCTGTGGCTAGAGAAAGAAAAGCTTTGGCATTTTAAAATATAATTAGTGTTGAAACTGCTTTCTCAATTGGATGGGATGTCGGTGCCTCTCTGCCTAGTACGATGGAAAACAGACTAGACCCAGGGAGGAAGACCAGCCGTCCCATTCCTGGAAGGTGACCCGGCCACCTCCCAGGTTTGATGTGAGCTTCAACTGGGAAGGAGCCTGAGAAAGCTTCTCGAGAGCTGCAAAGCGCTGTCCAAATGCCAACAGACCTGTTAGTGTGTTTTGCGGGCAGTTTGGACTTTGAAATACAGACGGATGCTGGATGAGGAGCTGCTGATACGACCTGGGGTTGTTGCAAGTAGGCCTCCGGATTTGATGTGAGAGGACCCGCATGAATGGCCTCCTCGACTCCTTAGCCGCGGGGCCATCCTTCCTGGCTTGAGGCTCTGCGCGGCCTGGGAAACGTGGAGCGCTAGTTAATAAATGGCCTTTTGTTAGGAAGGTCAATTGAAGTGCCGGTAGAGACGCCGTTAAAGTAATTTGCAGTCAGAAAATATGTAATTCAGGGCAAGCGGCTTTGAGTGATGGCCCCTGCCATGGATATCTTGGGTGTTTCTCATTAAAAGCTGCCTTGGCTGGTGATGGCGCTTCCTCCATGAGTCGACCGCAGCCCGCGCGGCCCGGAGCCATTTGTCCATATTTCACAAAGGCCGCTTCCGTCCGGGGCACAGCAGCTGGGGGGGAAGGAGAGAGAAGAGAGCTGGCGTTGGAGATGCTCTGCGCGCAGCTCTGCGGGGCCCTCTGGCAGGCCAGGCCCGGCTCCTTTGTCTGCCTCAGCCGGGGACCGCCCGCAGCCATCTTTGAACCTTCTCCTGGGCCGCCGCAGGGCATTGTGGGAGCAGCATGGCTTCTTCCAGGGCCTGGTGACCCTCCTGCTGTTGAGAGCAGGCTCCAGGCAGAGGGCCATTGTCATCACAGTACTGGGGAGGATACTGTGACCAGGGGATGTGGCAATGAATCCACCAGCAAATAAGATATTGCTTATTCATGCTTACCCCCACTTCCCTCTCTCCTTTTTCTTTGTCACTTTCTCTCTCTCTGATAGTAGAGGCCATACTATCTTAAAAAAAAAAAAAAAAAAACTTACCTCACATGTTCTTTATTAAATTCACAGCGTGATATTTTAGCACTGGCAGAATTCGTACATTCTGTTAATGAGTTGTTAATTGCAAAGCATTCTTGGTAACCAACAGCAGGTACCAATATTTTGCAGACTGCAGCATGTTATTTTCATGTTACCAATACTATGGGATTTTTCAAGTGCTGAGCCCTTTTGATCAGTGCCTGCTCTGGATCTGCAGGTGCAGATATTTAATTCTAAACCTTTACTGGGGACATGCATGTGTATTCACTCAATAAATATTTACTTAGTGCCTACTGTGTGCAGGAAGCTCTAAGCCCTGTGTTTTATGCAGATAAACCTGCCTGGTAAATGAAACTTGAAAATAGAAAATGATGCAGTGATGCAGTGTGATACCCCCTGCCCTGGCCGTTTAGAAGCTTATTTTCAGAAGAATTAGGTAAAGCATAACTTTGTTAAGCTTTGTTGTAAACAGAAGAGGAGACTGCAGCTGTGCCAGGCACTTCCTAGCCTTGATTGAGGACTCAGCTCCGTTGCATTGACAAGTCTGTTTCCGGAGCTTTTTGTGGGTTCCACTGACTTCATGGGAGACTTGCATATGGCATTTTGATTGTTCCTATTTAGGAGGCTGCAGTCATTTTTAATGGCCTCTGCCTTTTCTGATTTTAGGCTAGAAGCAAGAATATTCCTCCTGCCTGTTTAGTGAGGTAGGGTGTTTGGTTTGTGTTAGAAGCAGTAACCAGCCTTGAGAGATCTGGCAGACCTACAGCCAGTGGAGTTTAATTGCTGCAGAAGGAGGTGGAATTTGACTTGCTCTTTTTCACTGCTTGTCCTTTTAAAAGTACTTAGGTTCATTTACATATGGTGTTGCCTCTTTTATTTGCTTTCTGGTGCACTGCCACTCCAGCTGCCCAGACCCAGTGCTCTCTATATTCTACCTGTCTCCTCTGGTCACATCAAGAGGCAGTCAGCAGCAGAATAATAATTCCATTTTCCCTCCCTTTCTCTCAAAGTGCCCAGCAAGAATTATGATCATTGTTAGTATTTGGCTTTGAGTAAGTGCCAACATGACCCGAGGGTAAAACACAACAAAGGGATTTGCCAGTCCCCTATGGAGTGACGCCTATCACATTTCTGACCAGTTACCTGGACTTGTGTGTCCCAAACCCCACCAGTTTTATGTGCTTTTTTTAAGCGCCTACTGTGTACCAGGGTCCTCTCCAGGCCTTTCATTTATATCTACTCTCTTTGACTCTCTTGGTCCTCACAGCAGCTCTGCAAGGGTCAGTATCATGACCTCATTTTATAGCTGAGAAAATGAAGGGTCCAGGAGGTTAAATTGCTTACTCAAAGTCACCAGCTAGTCAGTCATGGAGCCTGGACTCCAACACCATTCCTTCACCCGAGCCCAGAACACTTATTTCTATGTTTGCAACATTCCTTGCTTCTTTGCAAAGCTCTGCGTGCTGAAGGCCTAAACTTGGCTGTGGGTTTGGAAGTCTAGGCCTCCGTAGGAGAGATTGCAGGGGAGAGAGAGGAAAGGTGTTGTTAGGCTTAGCTGTGTCTGACATGTCTTCAGAGCAGCTACTAGTATCTGTTCAGAAATCAAGCAGCTGGATGGCGGAGGTAAGAATGACGTGCTCTTGGGTTTGAGTCAAACTTACCTCCTGAGAGTAGAGACAAGCTCTCAGCTCAGTGTTCAAAGCTAACTTGAGAAGAGTGGGAAACACAGGTGATTTGAATTCTTGACATGGGGAAAGGGTCACATAGGGTCAGGACTCATTCAACCAGTTCAGGTATGTGAACCTTAGGGTATTTGCCCCAAGATTCTGGTTCTGTTTGAGACTTTATATTATTCACATAAATGATATGTTTGAATTTTGTGTTTTCTTTTTCCTTTGCTGAACCAGGACCAGTCCACCATGCCTGAAGTCAAAGACCTCTCAGAAGCCTTGCCAGAAACGTCAATGGATCCCATCACGGGAGTCGGGGTGGTGGCCTCTCGGAACCGAGCCCCGACAGGCTATGACGTAGTAAGTCAAGATACTTGTTTGTACATTTTGCTCACTGATTCTATAAGTATTTATCTCCTGTGTCCAAGACCCTCTGGCCCTTGTGTATGAGATGTGCTTCTTCCCTCTAGGAACTTAATCAAGGGAGGGCGTGGAGAGCATCTGGTTTGGGAGCCAGAAGACCTGAGCCCATCTGGGCCGTTTCCTGGCCTTGACCACCTCTGTGATGATAATTTTCACCTTCTGTAAAATTAAGGAGTTAGATTCATTGATTTTCAGCTTCTGGTTGTGACATTTCATGAAAAGGATCCAGAGTCTATGAACGACTCCTGGTGGTTGTCGTATATTGTCACACATGTGTAAATATTGTAAAGGCATTGTCCTACGTCTATGTAGCTCTTTGCAGTTTAAAACGTTTCCTACCTATTAACTCATTTAGCTCTCATGGGCTTTTGGAAGGCTGGGAGGGCAAGTAGCTGTATCACCTCTTTGCTGATTAGGAGAACCCACACTCTGAGAAGTGAAGTAACAGAGTCCCAGTCCTTGGATATGGTGAATCATCAGGACCAGACCCCCTCCGAGTCCAGTGCTGTGGCTGACCACACCACCACAATTTAGTGGAGAACTTTCCTTGCTTTTCAGCAGACATCTGTGCTGGTGTTCAGTAGTCCTGATGATTGGAACTGGTTATTTTGTTGTTTCAGTAGGTAAATTCTGATTCGGGTGGAGCTTACAAGGTACAGAGGAATGTTAGGAGGGTTTAATTAACAGTGGATATTATCATGTGTTCTGAGATTCTAGGGTGGTCGTATGTTTACTTTCCTCACTTCGTTTGTGACGTTTTGTTCTTATTCACTGACAGTGTGCACCAAGAATGCATAAGAGTGAAAGAACACGAATCTCATTAGCTAACACTGAAAACCTCCCACAGCAATTAGACTAGTCTCTGATGTCCTGCAGTGAGGAGGATGCGATGCCTGGTCCAGCAGAAGTTGCCCCAAGGCAGGGTTTCCCAACTTTGGCACTGTTGACATTTAGGGCAAGACAATCCGATAATTCTTTGCTATGTGTTTTCCTGTGCATCCTATGATGTTTAGCAGCATTCCTGGCCTCTCCTTAGTGAATACCAGTAGCACCTGTCCCTCCTCCCCCAGTGGTGACAACCCAAAATGTCTCCAGACATAGCCAGATGTCTCCAGGAGCAGGGAGTGGTTGGGCAGAATCAGCCCCCATTGAGAACTGCAATGGTCAAGGCAGATCTGTACTGGGTCAGCCAGTGCTGGGTCCCGGGTAAGGAAGGAGGAGCCTGTTCAAATGCTACACATCCCTTCTCCAACTGTCTGAAAGCTCATAAACATTTTAAAAGTGAAAAAGTGAAGGAAACTTTTCCGACAAACATTTCAGTCTTACCTGCTGCTTGACTTCAAAGCATGGTTTGAATGTATAACTTTCCATAAAATAGAATCATTAGGTATGGCTTTGTGCCACGAAACTCTGGGGGAAGCTAATAAAAATGTTCCTGATTTGAGAAGCCAAAGTGTCTTTTGATGAATTAGGGATGAAGCAGCAAGTCATAAATCAAGGCAGGGACTGGGAGTTCCCGCTGTGGGAGAGGACGGGCTCAGGGGTCGCTCTCCTAGGAGGGCTCGCAGGGAGCTTGAGCCCAGGGCAGGGGTCTCCCCATCTTCCCATGCCCTCTTTTGTTGATCTGTATCTTTAGCATTCTGTTTGTACCTTTAGGGTCATCCTGCTTGCTTGGCTAGTGGGTGGCAGATGGCCTTTGATAGTTTGGTTTTCTGGAAGTCTTGGTAAGTCTGACAGGAGCAGAATCTATCCCTATCATTTTCTCCTAACATCTAGCTCAGGGCAGAAGAGCGCAGTGTCAGATGAGTAAAATTAATAAGCACATTTCATGATTGTGCTGTGCCATGCATTTTAGTGGGAGGTGAGCAGGGCAAGGGGCTTGAGCTCATCTGCCCGGTAATTACCCAGCTCTGCAGGGCCGAGGTGGAGACTGCCTGGGCTCCCTCTGAAAGCCCTAACAGGGAGAGAGGTGGGAGTCCCCTCTTGGTATTGGCCTCTGGACTGTGTGCAGATAAGCGTCTCGTTCCCCAGAGGTCTGGCCCCAAGTTCAAGGAAGGCGGGGAGGGCATGGTGAGAAGAGAGACTTCTCATTCCTTTTATCTGGAGTTTCATATTAAGTCAACATCCACACCAAAGTGCAAGGCGCTCTGTGGTGGCTAGGCTGCAGAGATGCTTAGACAGAACTCCAGCAGATGAGGAAGCCCTGCTGCGGATTGGGCCGAGACCTCTCTGTCTGTTGTAGCTGCTGTAGGATTAATTTCTCCCTGCGCACAGAGCCCGTTAAGTACTGCCACCATGCAGCCCTGCGAGTTTGGCACCAGATGGACTGGTGACCCTGAGTAGCACAACTGCTTTAAAATGAGCTTAGGTCCTATTGCTGCTTGAGGTAAAAGGTGCCAAATGTTCATTTATAAAAATTTAATTCAATAACTTCCCTTCTCTCTGGGTCAGGGGAGCCTTCTTAGGCTAGGGGGCTGGGGATTATTTGCTAAACTTCTCAATTTATTGTTCCAATGTCTGCAGTCCTCTCTGAAAGAGCCTCGCTTCTCTGTTCTGCACCCACACTATCTGGGAGTGACTGGCGCTTCTCTCCCCTTGCAGTCAGAGTTGGGGTGAGTCTCATGCATCTTTGTGATGCCACGTGCCCAGAGTAGTGACTATATGTCATAGATGACTAGTGTTTGCCAAAGGTAGTGCATGCTGTTTTATCCTGGGTGGATGGTCAGTTTTCGAAGAATTGTAATGCTATAAGAAGCACTTCCTGCTACAATGCCTGTGTGCAGAATGTAACCTTTGATTTACAAGCCACTCTGGGATGTTGCAGTGTCTAAAGGGCATCAAGCTGGACATTACTGAGAATCATTGTTGGGTGTGTTTCCAGCAATACACATTTTACCTTTCACCCACATTCCTTTGCCTTTCTAAATAAATGCTTATGGCCAAGCACGGTGGCTCACGCCTGTAATCCCTGCACTTTGGGAGGCCGAGGTGGGCAGATCACTTGAGGTCAGGAGTTCGAGACCAGCCTGGCCAACATGATGAAACCCCATCTCTACTAAAAATACAAAACATTAGCTGGGTGTGGTGGTGTGTGCCTGTAATCCCAGCTACTCATGAGACTGAGGCAGGACAATCGATTGAACCCAGAAGGCGGAGATTGCAGTGAGCCGAGATTGTGCCACTGCGCTCCAGCCTGGGCAACAGAGTGAGACTCTGTCTCTAAATGAATAAATAAATGCCTACAACTCAGAGACTGAAGCTGCAACACTATATTTATGAGATGACTCTTTTTCCATAAAGGACATGTCTTCCTTTCCTTGAAAATACACTTTTATTGGTTAAAAAAAAAAAAAAAAATAGCAACACAGAGAAAGTGAGACGAATCAAACACTCCAAAACATTTTAATTTTAAATTGTTTATCTATCCACCCCATTTTTTGAGTACCTACTATGTGCCAGCTAGGAGCTGGGAAAACAGCAATGAGCAAAACACACACAGCTCCTGCCTTCGTGAAGCACACAGTCTGGAGGGGAAGACAGGCAATGATGGTTGCAAATAAATAAAAGATGAAACTGGGGGTAAGTGCTTTGAAGGGAAGTCCTTATAGATGATTTATCTTTCAGATCTAGTTTTCCAGATAATTCTGACAGCATGAACCCCTTGCATCCTGCCTCTAAAAATCACTGATCATTCCCTTCCTTCCATACCTGGAAGCCTGCTAGGTGTTGGAGCCTTTCCCAGGAGACTGCCTCAAAGGTGCTCACAGTTCTTCAGCGCCAGCTTTCTCCCCTGCCACCACATGGCACCTTTTTTGTTGGTGACATCTGCGAGGTTGTCCCATTGCTGGGTTCAGCTCCCTGCTCACCTGGCAGCCGCTGCTCTGGCCTTTCTGGCCTGTGTAGAGGTTGGACACTGCTCTCCCTGCGTCTCCCCCTCCTCTGTGACCCTCCATGGTGTCTTAGTCCTTTTGTGTTGCCATAACGCAATCCCTAAGACTGAGTAGTTTATAAAGAGCAGGATTTATTTCTTACAGGTCTGGAGGCTGGGAAGTCTAAGGTGAAGGGCCTGCATCTGGCAAGGGCCTCATTGCTGCATCATCCCATGGCGGAAGTCGGAGGGGCAAGAGAGGGAGAGCGAGCAGGAGGGGGCCACACACATCCTTTAATCAGGAACCCACTCCTGGGATAAGGCTATTAATCTATTCATGAGGACAGAACCCTCAGGACCTAATCACTTCTCACAGGTCCCATCTCTCAACACTGTTGCACTGGGGATAAAGTTTCTAGCACATGAACACTGGGGGCACATTGAAAGCGTAGCATATGGCTTCCCATAGAACAGCTGAGACCAAACTTACTTTTACTGAGACCTTTCTGGGACTTTGGAGATAATGGGAGTGAGATATTAAAACTCAGAGGATCTTGACAGCTGTGGTAGGGGTCCAGGTCCATGCTCAGACCTCTTCCTAGACAGCCCTGTGTCTTGCTGTTGGCTGCCTTCATCTTGCCTACCTCAGAAAAGCGTTGAGAGCTGCCACACCTTAGCAGCCAGGCTAAACTGCGTCCTGATCTCAGAGAGACTAGGAGATATTTTATTCTTTTTTCTTACTCCAATTTAAGACCTCCTCCATTCTCTTCTGGAGAAATCCCACCCAACACACAGGAGTCTTTCTGGCAAAGTAACCCTGAAGTGACAGATCAGCCTCAGGCTCCGTGACTCTTTCTGAAAGTCCAGGTAAGGGATTCCCAAGCTTTAGTGGGCCTCAGTCCCCTGGAGGGCCCTGCATCAGAGTTCCTGCCTGAAGGGTGCTTTCCACCTTCGGGCATATCTAGAAGAGCAAAGGCCTGATGATAATAAGCATAGGTTTCAGCGGCAGGCAAGGAGCCACTCCCCAGGAGGTCTCTCTGATAACCACATATAGGATAAAAATCCAAATTCTTTGGTTTGGCTTTCAGGATTTCAGTGTATCTTACAGTCTTACTTCCTTCTACTCATCCTTTCTGCAGACCCATTGAACGGCTCACTTTCTCACATCCAGAATAAGCAGGAACTTTGTACCATTGTACCTTTAAACCCTCTTTTTTCATGTTTCTGAAATGTCTATACCCAGCCCCCCAACTTTTAAGTAAAACTTTTCTCATCCTTAAAATCCAGGTTACATAGCCCCTTAGTGAAACTTTTTCTGACCATTACTCATTCATTTATTTATTTGCTCATTGGTTTCACAAATGTTTATTGGCCACTTAGCTATTGTCCAAGGCACTGGAAATCCAGTATCCTGAGAAGGCCGGGCTCCGTCAGGTGAGAGGTGAGAGATGAGGATGGGCAGGTGGGTGAGACCAGATCATAGCCACGCTAAGGAGTTTGCTATTATTCTGAGGGTGGTGGGAGTCATTGGGAGATTTTAAGAAAAAGGAGGCTCTTAGCCAGATTTGTGTTTTCCCAAAATCACTTGGTTGGTACGGAAAACCCTTTGGGGGAGGATAAGCAGTGAGGCAGGTGGGCGTGTGTGGAGGCTGTGAATTCGTGCAGAGTGAGAGCTAGAGCCTGTGCCAGGCTATTGACAGTGGACATGTGAAGCAGTACATGGATCCTGGGGCTGTGGGAATGCGGGACGTGGGAACCCAAATATGTATTCTTTGATGGCAAGAATGGGTTGAATGTTGGGAGGTGGGGGAGTGGGGAGGAAGGGGAAGGATGAGAGTGCCACAGGATGTCTTGCTGGCCGTGGGTAGATGCTGGTGTTCTCTGCTGGGACAGGAACAGAGACAGCCAGGTCGGGTGGAGGTGGGAAGGAGACTCTTGGGTCAGTTTTGAACACCTTGAGTTTGAGCTGCTTGTATGACATCTAGCGGAGCCCTAGGGCTGAAGGTCTGGAGAGAAGTCTGGGCACCATCTTCATACAGCAAGGACTGCGGGCATAAGTGGGCTTGTCTAGGGAGGGTTGTGGGACTAGAAGAGAGGATGTGCCATTTCAGACTCCACTACCATGGAGGGTCACTGGTTAAGGATGGGCAGAGGAGGAGGCACTCAAAAGGGGACTAAGCTTGAGCATCTGGAGAGGTAGGTGGAAAATTAAAGAAAACTAAGGGGAAAAGTGTATTTCTGTAAGCAGGTGTGGTGAGTAATGTTCAAAGTTGCCGAAGTGAAAGGAGCCTGTAGGGTGTCCATTAGGTTTAATGCAAGGAGATGGTTGTGAACTTGGTGGCAAGCTCAGAAGCATGGTTAGAGTGGACCTGCAGGGTAAGTGGGAGGTGACAACGAGAGGTTGAGAGTGCAGATCGCCTTTGAAGAGGGGAGGCCAGGGCATAGCGGGAGCTAGAGGATGCCATGACCCAAGCTAGAGGATGCCATGACTCCCTTTGTTAAAGGTAGGAAAGTGTTGAATGTGTCTAGTTGCTGATGAGAAGGAACCAAAGAAAGGGAGGGGCGTAGATACAGGAGAGAGGGGCTAGCTGATGAAGCAGGGCCCTCGAGGGGGCAGAGGAGTTGGGATCCAGAGCCCAGTCTGAGAGGGGCACCGGGTCATGTTTCTTTAGCCCTTGCCCTGTCCTGCCCCTGCGTGCTGGGAAGCCAGCCTTGGGCTCGGCCTGTGCGGGCAGCACATGGGCCAGCTGCGCTGGAAGTCTCCACTTCCCCTTTTTTGCTGCTCCCCCCTCCCCCCATGTCTCTTTCTCTCAACACTATTTATTTCTGAAACTAATTAGACAAAAGAACCTTCTTTTAAAAACAACTGGACCTGTATAATTTATATATGCCAAAAACGTAGTAGGAATTTCCTGAATACTTGGAGTTTCAAATGCTCGAATGCAAATATGCGGGACTATGGGGGTCCTAGGAGAGGTCCGCTTCTCTCTGGGCCAGTGGGCTGGGTATAGGGAACATAGGGAGGGATAAGTTTAAAATCCCAAACCTCCAGATGAGGTCCTATTCTTTTACTTACTAAAGTAAGAGAAGGAAAAAGAATCTCAGTGGTGTTACAGGTTCAAACAAGCTTGCATTTTTATATAGTGCTCAAGGAATTTAAAAAAATCACGTTATGAAAAACATGTGAAGATGGCAACTATATCTTGTTAAAAACATATGGCAGATATCAAGTGGAAATGTGGGACATCAGCATATCCCGCCTGAGCACAGCTGTCACATGGATTTTCAGAAAGCCGAAGCTGTGGTGGGGGCCTTTCAGGGGGCAGGAAAATGGCCCTCGTTCTCCATGGGCTGGAGGACAGCGGCAGCCCAAAGCCTCAGGCAGTTAGTTGCCCCTCCTGGAACTCTGCCTCCATGAAGCCAATGAGGAAACAAGGGCGGCAGCTTGTTCCTGCTGTCCCAGCTTCCTGAGCACAGAGCTTTGCTATCGTGGGGCTACTAACTGCAGAAATAACCACAGACTTTGAGTCCTGCCACACAGATGGGTTTATTTTCCAAACCAGAGCTTGTTTTGATAAAAGGCACCAGGTGTTCCTCCTTTTTGTTTTGTTAGAAAATACATTAAGCGGAGATTTACTGAAATGCAGAAAGTGGTTTTGTAACTAGCCCTGGGCCTTTGTTCCCTGTGGCCTGGATTAGCAAACCTCTTTTAAGGTCCTTTCCTCCACATTCCCCTTTGTCTTGCCGCACCCTGGCCCCAAGGGAGCAGAGCTGTGGTCTGAGAGGATGCACGTGGCACACTTAGCACAGTGCTGGCATCCACGAGGTGTGCAGGAGGCAAACATCAACTATCGTTAGGTGATCCCATTAGAAATAGTGGCTTAAATCACCTGGTTGCAGAGGAGCTGGTCTTGTCTTCTTCTAGGCTTCCCTTCCCTGCCAACCATGAACTTTTCGTTTTGACCCAAAGTTCCCGCTAATGACTTGTTCCGTAGTTGATTCATTTGGAAAGTGGTAGGGAACAGGCAGTGTTCTGGTACTTCCTTCTGTTCGCTAAAACTTTCTAATTTCCATATTTAAAAAGCCTTCTAATAATGAAACGTCAATTAATTGGATGGATGAAAAAAGATGAGGCGTTTGCTTTAATTTTTCTTTTTTTTTCAGTTAAACTTTTTATCTTGAGATAATAGTAGACTCACATGCAGTTGTAGGAAGTACTACAGAGAGATCCTGTTTACCCTCCCCCCGCCCAGTGGTAAAGTCTTGCAGACTAGTACAATGTCACAACCAGGATGCTGACATTAATACAGTCAAGATACAGAACATTTCTGTTTTAAAATGTGCCCAGGTTTTTGTTTTTATTCATGTATGATGTGGCCAGTAAATTAGGAGAGGGTTGCCACTGGAAAGATTATTACTCACAGTTCCCAAGAGGAGCAGACAGGCCACACCCTGTAGGGCCACCTGGGGAAGCACAGGTGGGGAAGCATGGGGTGGGTCAGGAAGCACAGGGAGCCAGGGAGAAACGAGCCAGGAAGGGCAGTGTCAAGCAGGGTGAGCACACTTAGGACTGATTAAGTTTGAATAATTTTGGCAGGTCTTGGGGTACATGGGTGAGTCCCTCATTGTCAGGTACCTGGCCCTGGGGTGATTTAGGGCAGGGGAATCATGTCCTGGACTGCAAGAGCCCATGAAAGCAGGCAGATGGAGATAAGAACTCAGCATTGGTTGGTTTGCATATCCAAGGCATGCACCCAAGCAAGTCATTCACCTGGGAGGGGCAGTCCCTCCCTGCTTCTGCAAGACCTCAGGATATCAAAGCCTCATAAAATATAGAAAAAAACTGCCAAAATATAATTTCTATCACCATAAGGATCTTTCATGTTGTCCTTTTGTAGCATACTCACTTCCCTTATACTACCACCTTCTGCTTAACCCTTGATAGCCACTAATCTGTTCTCCATTTCTATAATTCTGGCATTTGAAGAATCTTATATAAATGGAATTATATAGTATGTCACCTTTTGGAATTGGCTTAAAAAAAAAAACTCAGCATAATTCTCCTGAGATTCATGCAGAGAGTCTATTGTGTGGGTTAATAGTTTATTTCTTTTTACTGATAAATAGTATTCCATGGTATGGATATCACGCAATTTGTTTAACCATTTACCCATTGAAGGACATCTTGGTTGTTTTCATTCTGGAGCCATTATGAATAAATACTCACATGAAGGCTTTCATGTGGCTGTGTTTTTATTCCTCTGGGATAAATATCCAGGAATGCATTTGCTGGGTCACGTGGTAGTTGCATGTTTAGTTTTTAAAGAAAATGTTAAACTACTTTTTGGTGTAGCTGTAATGAATATATGAGGATCCAGTTTCTCGACCTCTTTTCCAGCATTTGTTATTGTCAGTATTTTTTTGTTTTAGCCATTCTGACAGGTGCATAGTGATAATTCATTTGGTTTCACATTGTATTTCCCTAGTGGTTAATAAATGGTGTTGAACATCTTTTCATGTGCTTATTTGCCATCTATATGTCTTCGATGAAAATTTCTTCATGCCCTTTACTCATTTGCTAATTGGATTGTTTGTTTTTTTACTGTTGAGTGTTAAGAGCTCTTTGTGTATTCTAGGTATGAGTCCTTTGTTGGACATGTGGTTTCCAAATATTTTCTCCTAGTCTTTACCTGCCTTTTGATCTTAACGGGGTCTTTCACAGAGCAAATGTTTTTAATTTTGATGGAGTCCAATTTATTACTTTTTCTATCTATGAATCATGTTTTGGTGTCAAGTCTAAGAACTCTCTGCCTAGCTCTAGATCCTGAAGATTATCTCCTGTTTTCTCCTACAACTTTTATAGTTTTACATTAACACTTAAGTCTGTGATCCATTTTTTCCTTAATTTTTGTATAAGACGTGAGCTGAGTTCAAAGTTCCTTCTCCCCTGTTTGAAAGACTAATTGCTGTAGCATTATTTGTTGAAAAGGCAATCTTTCCTTTTGAATTGCTTTTGAACCTTTCTCAAAAATCAGCTGAGCTTATTGTGTAGTTTTCTACTTTCATTCTATGTGTCTATCCCTCTGCCAATACCACACAATAGTGATTACTGCAGCTGTATGATAAGTCTTGAAATTGGATACTGTATTAGTCCATTTTCTTTTGCTTTTAACAGAATATGTGAAATTGGATAATTTATAAAGAAATGAAATTTATGTTTTACAGTTCTGGTGGCTGGGAAGTCCAAGTTTAAGAGGCACCTACTAAAAATACAAAAAATTAGCCGGGCGTGGTGGCGGGCGCCTGTAGTCCCAGCTACTCGGAGAGGCTGAGGCAGGAGAATGGCGTGAACCCGGGAGGCGGAGCTTGCAGTGAGCCGAGATTGCGCCACTGCACTCCAGCCTGGGCGACAGAGCGAGACTCCATCTCAAAAAAAAAAAGAGGCACATCTGGTGAGGGCCTTCTTGCTTGGTGAAGATTCAACAGAGTCTGAAAACAGTGCAGGTCATCTCATGGCAAGGAGACTGAGGGTGCTAACATGCTAGCTCAGATCTCTTCCTCTTTTTATAAAGCCACCAGTTCTGCTCCTGTGATAACCAATCAATCCATTAATCCGATGAATGAGCCCTCATGATCCAATCACCTCTTAAAGGCCCCACCTCTCAATACTGCTACAATGGGGATTAAGTATCCACAGGATTTTTTGAGGGGACGTTCAAACCATAGCAGGTAGAATAATTCCTTCTACTTTATTCTCCTTTCCAAAATGATTTTAGCTATTCCAGTTATTTGTCCATATAAATCTTAAAATAATCTTGCCTATATCTACAAAAAACTTGTTGGAAAGCCGGGCGCGGTGGCTCATGCCTGTAATCCCAGCACTTTGGGAGGCCGAGGCAGGTGGATCACGAGATCGAGACCACAGTGAAACCCCGTCTCTACTAAAAATACAAAAAATTAGCCGGGTGCAGTGGCAGGCGCCTGTAGTCCCAGCTACTCCAGAGGCTGAGGCAGGAGAATGGCGGGAACCCGGGAGGCAGAGCTTGCAGTGAGCTGAGATTGCGCCACTGCACTCCAGCCAGACGACAGTGCGAGACTCCATTTCAAAAAAAAAAAAAAAAACTTGTTGGGGTTTTAACGGGAATTGATGTCAAATCTGCATATCAATTTGAGGAGGATTCACATCCCCACTATGTTGAGTATTCCAATTCATGAACATAGTATGTCTCTTCATTTATTAGTTCTTCTTTCATTTCTTTCACCAGCATTTTGCAGTTTTCAGCAAACAAGCTCTATGTTTTGGTAGATTTAAGCCTAAATACTTATTTTTAGATTTTGAGCAATTATAAATGGAATTGTACTTTTAATTTTGATGTTCACATGTTCATTGCTGTTATATAGAAATTCAGTTAATTTTTATTGGTTTATCTTACATCCTGTGACCTTGCTACACTCACTATTAGTTCTAGGTTTTTGTTTTGTTTTTTTCTTACGATTCCTTGTGATTTTCCACCTGGACAACAGTCTCATCCTTTTTTCTTTCCCATCTGTCTGCCTTTTATTTCTTTTTCTTGCCTTATTGCAAAGGGTAGAACATTTAGCACCATGTTACCTGTGAGAGAGTAGACCTTCTTGCCTTATTGCTGATCATAGGTGGAAAACATTCAGTCTTTCACTCTTTTTTGTTTTTGTTTTTGAGACTGAGTCTTGCTTTGCTGCCTAAACTGGAGTGCAGTGGTGTGATCTCAGCTCACTGCAACCTTCACTTTCTGGGTTCAAGCAGTTCTCCTGCCTCAGCGCCCAAAGTAGCTGGGATTAACAGGCGTGCGCCACCATGCCCAGCTAATTTTTGTATTTTTAGTAGAGATGGGGTTTCACCATGTTGGCCAGGCTGTTCTCAAAGTCCTGACCTTGTGATCCACCTGCCTTGGCCTCCCAAAGTGCTGGGATTACAGGCTTGAGCCACCGTGCCTGGCCCCAGTCTTTCACTCTTAAGTATAATATTAGCTGAAGGTTTTTTCGTAGGTACTGTTTATCAAGTTGAGGGAGTTCCTTTCCATTCCTGTTTTTCTGAGAGTTTTTATCATGAATAGGTGTTGAATTTTGTCAGACGCCTTTCCTGCATCAATTGATATGATCATGCGATTTTTTTTTTTCCTTTAAAGTTTGTTAACATGGTGGATTAAATAGATTGGTTTTTGAATATTAAACCAGCCGTGCATCCCTGGAATAAGTTTCACTTGGTCATGGTATATAATTCTTTTTGTTTATTGCTGAATTCTCTTTGATAACAGATTGTTAAGAATTTTTTTTGGCTATTACAGATGTCTGAAAAAGAAAGAAAAAAATGTTGTGTTTGTATTTCTGAGGGATATTGATCTGTAGTTTTCTTTTTGTATACTGTCTTTGTCTGGCTTGGTAATACTAGATTCATAAAATGAATTGGAAAGTGTTCCATCCTCTTCTGTTTTCTGGAAGAGACTGTGTAGAATTAGTATGAATTATTTTTTAGATGTTTAGATGTGGAAGTCTGGGATCCTTACTCTGGCTTTGTTGGCATGGGTGGGTGTAGGGCCACAGTATTTTATGTTGCATTTGGCTAGAGTAGAGCAATTATTGTCTAAACGTTTTCTCTCTTGCTAGGCTGCCCCCTGACTAGAGAAAGCAGGCTTCTGTTGTTTTTGTTTGTTTGTTTCTTTGGTTTTTGGTTTGTGTTTACTGCTGTTTCTGGGTTGCTGATTTCTTTAGCTTCAAGTCTGGGATATATGAGGCAGAAAGAAAACCACAGAACTCACCACCATGTTGTTCCCTGGGTCATGAGATCCCTAGCTGGTCAGACATATTATTTCACCTTTCAGAGTCTTCTTGTGTTTGTTTGGTATAATCTCCAGTTTTTTTAGTTGTGCTTACTGGGAAGATTAGGGAAAAGTATATTTACTCCATATTCCTGGAAGTGGAAGTACTGGCTTGCTTTAATTTTATGTTAATTCAGAGTTAGCCAGAGAATCTGTTTATTTCTAAGCCTGTCATAACTCTTTCCAAAACACTTATGTTTCAGCCTTAATATTATATATATAGGCAGGAAGTATGCTATTGTGTGCTTGTAAAATACTTGCTAGTTACTCCTTAAAGTATGGAAGACTCAAAATGCTTCAGAGCCATCTTTCTTAATTTTCATAGTCCAGATTTATAGTATTAAAAGGCTATTTGCAGGAGGGATTATGCAAATCAGGAAGAGGAGATGTGGCTGGAGATGAGGATTGTGGCTGGTGAACGGTATTGAAAGGTGGAGACCACTGAAGAAGAGAAAGAGTCCATGAGATGTCTCCAGGAAGGGGAGATGAGACTGGAAGGAAGGATCTGTTCTGGTTCTTGAAGTAGGCAGACATCCAGGGAATCTGTCAACTCACTTCTGTCATTCATTCATTCATGTCTTTGTAAAGTATTGTTTTGTTTTAATAGCACAAGTGTTATACTGTATAAATATACTCTCATTGTAAAAGATTCAAGCAATAAAGCCCTGTCACCTTCCCTTTCCCAGAGGTAATTATCGTTAACAGTTTGGTCTGTATCCCTCCAATCCTTTTCCCACAAATCTGCAAATACCCATTTATAGAGAGAGGCCCTGTAGTTTGATGGTGACCTTGGTTAAGTTACTTTACCTCTTAGTGCCTCAGTTGTCTTGTCTCAAAAGTGAGGATTAATAGCAGGACTTTCCTTACAGAATTGTGTTGAGGATTAAATTAGCTAATGTTTGTAATGTATTTAACAGTGACTGGCGGTAGCATGAGCGTTGTGGCTGTTACCTTAGTGTTATTATTATGTATTCTTATGCAGTACATAATGTGCCTTGACTTTTCTTTTTCCCTTAACATTATATGTAAGAAGTCTCTCCATGTCATGACATGTCACTCAGCCTCTATTCTTCTACTGGTACGTTTCCCTACTGTAGAATAACTTAATAACCACTGCACTGCTGATAAAAATTTAGATTTTTCTTTTTGGTCTGTGAAAAGCAATGCTGATGATGAGTATTCCCATTCATACATCTCTGGGTGTGTGCTGGTGGATCAAAGGGTGTGTACATTTTAAATTTCAGTAATTACTATACCAGGTAGCTTTTCAAAAATGCTTTACCAATTTATATATACTCCTAGTAAACAGTATACCCAAATAGCTATTTACCCTTGTCCATACCATTACCCTTTATTGTCAGTCTTTTTATTACTTTTCAAAACTAGGAGGTCATTTTGTGAATGTGCAGTTCTGTGATTAGCAATAAGGTTGAGCATCTTTTCATGTTTCTTGGCCATTTGCATTTGACTATCAGTTTCCAGTTTTTGTAGTTGGCTCATATGGCTGGCTTTCTCTTCCTGGTTTCTAGGCTTCCCTCATATATTCTGTGTATTGATTCTTTGCCTGTTATATATGTTACAGATATTTCTCTCTCGGACTGTCAATCTTTCAGCCTTGTTCATAGTATCACATTTTGTTGATACGTTTGTTCCTCTTATCAAAGTTTTGTTTTGTTTTTATGTAATCTGTCAATCTTTTTCTTTCTTTCTTTATGATTGTTATTATTTGTTTGGTCTTAATTCTTTAAAAGACCTGTCTAGATGCTAAAACTAGGAGGTGATATTTTTATGAGAAATAGTATATTTAGAGAGTTTCAGAGTATCTTCCACAAATACTTGTTAATTATAAAGGAATAAAAGTGGGGAAACCCAGCAGATACCACTGTAAGCGAGTGATCCAAGTTAACATTACCAGTAATGAGACAATTAGATGTCATGTGCCTGCTGATATGCTACACTGAGAAGGACACAGCATGTAAATGACCACATGGATATGAAAACATATATACACACATGCATGGGAATGCAATGTATACATATATAAATACAGAGAAAGAAGGGGAAGCAAACATAGTAATGTTAACATTTTAGGGAATCTGGAGACAGGGTATATAGGAATTCTTTGCATTATTTTTGTAGCCGATCTTGAAATCTGAAATTATTTTTACATAAAAACTTAAAAAAATTAGAAACAAAAAAGCCTGACTACCTCAGGATAATAGAAATATCATCGATTTTCAGCTAATATACCATCTATTTTATTGATTTGGCTTTTTAAACATCAGATTTTTATTTTGGAGTGGAGTATAAAGTGGAGTTTAACTTATTTTTTTCCAATTGTGTAGCCATTTTCCGAACACTGTCTTCTCCCTGTAGTTTTGATGAGCTGCAGTTGTCATACGCTAGAGGTCTTTGCATATGCACAGATTTACGCTGATTAGAACTCTCGTTTCCTATCCCACAGATGAAACCCACGGCAGCTTCTTTTTCCTTAATATAGGGCCCTTATGCAGGGAATACAGGACATGGGGGAAAAAGAAAGAAACTTTATTCCCACCTCCTTCTGACTGCTGATGACCTCAAGCCAGACCTCAGCTAGCAGATGAGGGGCTGATCCTGGAAGCCCTATCTTAGGGGTCTGCAGAAATGCTGGGTGGGCTTTGCCCTTCAGGCTGGGATGTGAGGCCCATGTGCATAGAGTTTGTAGTAGATATAACAGCAGCTACACTGCAGCAGGCCCAGGGCCAGGGGCATAAACAATACTCAGGTTAGGTCAAATCATACCACTAACAGCAAATCATGCCCTTAACATTCAACGCTACTTTTCTGCTTAAATTTAAAGTACTGTGTTATGAGGACGTTGCAACATCTTGCTTATAACTTAAGGCCTGCTGGCTTCAAATGATTTAGGAAGCAGCCTGCTGACCACAGGAAGAAATCTTGTTGTTGGGTGGCATTTGCTTGGGCCCCAAAGAGAGGGATTTTCCAGACTGTTTTTAGGCCGCATTCTCTTTAATTAATCAATTTAACCTATTCTTCCGCAATAGCTCACTGTTTCAGTGATCGCAGGTTTATAGCATTGTTTTTGAAGTTAGCAAATTGTTGATTTTCTAAAAACTGAGGTAAAGTTGCCGTAAACATAAAATTAACCATTTTATAGTGAACAATTTAGTGGCATTTAGTACATTAATAATGTTGAACAACCACCACCTCTATCTAGTTCCAAAACATTTTTATCACCCCAAAAGGAAATCCTGTACCCATTAAAAGTTGCTCCTTATTCTCCCTTGCCTGCCTTCCTCTGGCAACCACTAATCTGTGCTCTGTTGCTATGGGTTTGCCTATTCTGGATATTCCATATAAATGGAATCATATGAGATGTGACCTTGTTTGTTTGGCTTCTTTCACTTAGAGTCATGTTTTCAAGGTTTTTAGAATATGTTTTAATGTCTGCTAGAACTATTTTCTTCCTTCTACTCTTTTTCAAAATTGTTTTGGTTACTACCACGTATTATTTTTTCTAAAAGAACTTTAGATTCAACTCGTCAAATTGCACAAAATACTATGTTTTGATCCTCAGTGCAATTGCAGTGAGTAATAAGTTGATTTGAAGGGATTCGACATATTTGCAATACTGAGTTTTCCTATCTGCGAACATGATTTGGGTACTTAGGTCTTGTTTTAGTACTTCTTAGTTAAGTTTTACAGTATCCCGCAGATGTTTTGTCATTTCTGTTATTGTATGTACGTGTTTGGTTTCTGTTGCGCATGGATTCTTTTTTTATAGCTTTATAATTGACATACAATAGACTGCGTATATTTAGAGTGTATGATTTGATGAGTTTTGGCGTGTGTATGTAAATGCCTGGGAAACCATCATCACAGTTAAGATGATGAACATGTCCATCACCCCTAAAAGGTTCCTCCTACCCATTTACAATGCATCCCTGATTTAGTTTGGGTATTTGTCACCCCGAATCTCATGCTGAAATGTAATCCCCCATGGTAGAAGTAGGGCCTGGTGGGAGGTGATTGGATCATGAGGGTGGATTTCTCATGAATGGTTTAGCATTCCCCTCGGGTGCTGTCCTTGAGAGAGTTCTCAAGAGACCTGGTCATTTAAAAGTGTGTGGCACCTGCCTTCATTCTCTCACTCCTGCTCCTGCTCTGGCCATGTCACATGCCTGCTCCCACTTCATCTTCCTCTATGAGTAAAAGCTCCCTAAGGCCACCCAGAAGCCAAGCAGATGCCGGCGCCATGCTTGTATAGGCTGCAGAACCGTGAGCCAATTAAACCTCTTGTCTTTATAAATTACCTAGTTTCAGATATTCCCTGAGACTAGCAATGCAAGAATGGCCTAATACAAGCCATCACTCCCCCAACCCCATTTCTAGGAAACCACTGGTCTACTTACTTCCTGTCACTGTAGTCTAGGTTGCATTTTCTAGAACTTTATGTAAATTCTTTATTTTGTCTGGCTTTGTTTCTCTCAGAATAATGATCTTGAGATTCATTCATATTGTTGAGTGTGTCCTTGTTTGTTTAATGAGTAGTACTCTGTTGTACACCTGTACAACAGTTTACCTGTTGAGGGTTATTTGGCTTGTTTCCAGTTTGGGCTGTTAAAGTAAAACTGCTGTGAACATGCATATACAAGTCTGTGTGTGGACATATGCATTCATTTCCTATGGATAAATACCTAGGGGTGGAAGGGTTGGATTGCACAGTAGATGTATGTTTAACTTTTAAAGAAACTGCCAAATTATTTTCCAAGTGGTTGTATCATTTTATATCCCAGCAGCTGAGCATTTGAGTCTCAATTCTTCCACATCCTTGCCAACACTTGAGATAGTCATTCTTTTAATTTGAATAATTCTAGTGGATGTGTATTTGTTTATGATTTTAGTTTGCATTTCTCTAACAAGTAATGATTTTGAGCTTTTCTTGCCATTAGTATAACTTCTTTGGTGAAGCATCTGTTCAAATTTTTAACTGCTTTTCATTGGGTTATTTGTCTTATTCAGTTGAAAGGGTTCTTTGTATATTTTAAGTACAATTCCTTTGTTGGATATGTATGAACTATTTTCTCCTAGTCTGTGGCTTGCCTTTTCATTTTCTTAACAGTATTTTTGAAAAACAAAAGTTTTAAAATTTGATGAAGTCCAGTTTATTAATTTTTTTCTTTTGTAGTTAGTGATTTTTGCATTACATTTACTAAATCTGTGCTAGCCCTAAGGTCAAGATTTTTCCTTCTAATCCCTTCTGTAAGTTTTATGGTTTTAGTTGTTATATTTAGATTGATGATGTATTTCAAGTTAATGGTTATACGTGGTACGATATATGGATCAAATATCATTTTTTATATATAGCTGTCCAATTGTTCTAGTACCCTTTCTTTAAAAATCATCTGTTCTTCATTGAGTTACTCTGGCACTTATGTCAAAAATCAACTGATCGTAGATGTATAGGCACATTGCTAGACTCTGTTTTATTCCATTGATCTGTAAGTCTGCCTATATGCCAAACCCATACTCTTTGATTACTGTAGCTTTATAATAATTCTTAACCCCAGGTAGTCTTTTAACTTTATTCTTTTTCAAAGTTATTTTGGTCATTCTAGGTCCTTCAAATTTTAATACAAATTTAAGAATAAGCATGTCAATTTCCACAAAAAAAAAAAAAAGCCTGCTGGGATTTTGATTGGAGTTGTATTAAATGTGTGGGTCAATTCGCAGATAGTTGACATCTTAACAATATTAAGTCTTCAGATCCATGAATGTGGTACATCTCTTCATTTATGTAAGTCCTCTTTAATTTCTCTCAGCAGTCTTTCAGTTTTTAGTGTAAAGTCTGCAGATCTTTTGTCTAATCTTTTAGGCATTTCATATTTTTGATGCTATTGTAAATGGTATTTATTTTTACTTTAACTCCATTCTTGTTTATAGAAATACAATTGATTTTTGTAGATTGACTTGGTATTCTGCAACCTTGTTAAACTCACTTATTAGTTCTTATACCTTTTTTGAATATTTCTTACAACTTTCTATGTAGATAACGATGTTGTGTGTGAATAAAAACAATTTTACTTCTTCCTTTCCAGTCTGTATGCCTCTTATTTCTTTTTGTTGCCTCCCTGCACTGGCTAGAGCATCCAGTACACTATTGAGTAGAAGTAGTGAAATCAAGCATTCTTGCCTTTTTCCAAATCTTAGGGGGAAAGCATTCAGTGTTTTACCATTTAAATATGGCATTTGCTATGGATTTTGAAATAGATACTATTTAACAGAAAGTACCCTTCCAGAGGGTTTTTAAATCATACATGGATATCGAATTTCATCACATGCTTTATCTGCTTTTATTGAAATTATCATATGGGTTTTCTCTTTTTAATTTTAATTTAATTTTATTTTTTTATGGAGACAGGGTCTCACTCTGTTGCCCAGGCTGGTATCCAGTCTCAGCCTCCCAGAGTGCTAGGATTACAGATGTGAGCCACTGTGCCCAGCCTGGGTTTTCTCTTTTAATAATTTAATATAATGAAATATACTGATTGATTTTTGAGTGTTAAACCAAACTTCCATTTCTGGAATAAATCCCCCATGGACATAATAAATTGCCCTTTTAATATATTATTAGATTCAATTTCCTAAAATTTTGTTAAGAAATTTTATGTGTATGTTCGTAAGGAATATGGATTGGTCTGTGGTTTTTTTATAATATCTGGTTTTAGTATTGGGTAATACTGGTCTCCTATAATGAGTTGAGAAGTGTTCCTTTCTTGCCTGTTTTCTGAAATATTTAATGTATATTTGGTATTATTTATTCTGTAAATATTTCCAGATTTTGCCAGTGAGGCTCTCTGGGCCTGGATGTGGGAAGGTTTTTAAACAACAGTTCAATTTTTAAAATAGATATATTGTCATTCAGGTTATCTCTTCTTAAATAAGCCTTGGTAGTTTGTGTCTGCTAAGGAATTTTTCATTTAATTTAATTTTTCCAATTCCTGGGCATAAAGCTGTTCAAAATATTTCCTTGTTATCCTTTTAATGCTTCTAAGATCTGGAGAACATACTCTCTTTTGTTCCCAATAATGGTAATTGGTGTCATCTCTCTTTTTTTCTTGCTCAGGCTGCCATCCTGGATCAAATAGTAGTTCTGTTTTTAGTTCTTTCCATTTTATTTTTGGTTCTAGTCTTAGTTTTATCAATTTAGTCAATCTTCTTAAAGAACCAGCTTTTGGTTTTATTGGCTTTTTCTATTGTTTTTGTTTTTAACTTTATTGTTTTCACTTTTTAAAATTTTTTCTTCTGCTTACTTTGGGTTAAATGTTCTAGTTTTTTAAGGTGGAAGTTTTGGTCACTGGTTTGAGACCTTTCTTCTTTTCTAACATAAGCATTTAATGCTATGAATTTCCCTCCAAACTCTGAATTAGCTGCATCCCTCAGATTTTGTTGTGTTGTATATAATTTTAATTCCATTCACAATGCTATCTAATTTCTCTTCTGATATCTTTTTTGACTCATAAATTATTTAGATGTGTGGTTTTTTGTTTCCATGTATTTGGGGACTTCTAGATATGTATCTGTTACTAAGAATATATTCCATGTGGTCAGAGAACATAGTTTTATGGCTTACAATATGAGTCAGCACACTTTTCTGCAGAGGGCCAGATAATGTATATTTTAAGCTTTGTGAGCTGTATGATCTCCGTTGTATATTATTGTGTTTTCAACTCTTGAAAAAATATAAAACTATCGGTAATTTATAGTCTGTATGCAAACAGGCTACAGGCTGGATTTGGCCTGCAAGCTGTGATTCATTGACTTCAGCCTAGACTGTGATTCGTCTTAGTGAATGTTCCACACACACTTGAAAAGAATGTATATTCTTCTTTTGTTGCAGTTGAGTGTCCTACAGATGTCCATTAGGTCAAGTTGGTTGATAGTATTGTTCAAGTTTTCTGTATTATTACTGATTCTCTGTCAATTTGTTCTATCAATTATTAAGAGAAGGGTATTAAAATCTCTGACTATAATTGTGGATTAGTCTATTTTTTCTCAGTGCTATAAGTTTTTGTTTCCTGTATTTTGGTGTTCAGTCATTAGTTGCATAAACATTAAGGAATGATATGTCCTCGTGATTAATTGACCCCTTCATCATTATTAAGTGACCCTCTTTATCTCTGTTAATATTCCTTTCTCTGAAATCTGCTTTGTCATATATTAGTGTAGTCACTACAGCTTTCTTTTGATTTGTGTTGGCATGAAATATTCTTTTCCATCCTTTTGCTTTGAACCTATCTGTGTCTTTAGGTTTGAAGTGGGTTTCTTGTAGACATCATATTATCTAGTCTGACAATTTCTTCCATTTAATTGGGGTGTTTAGCCCATTTACGTTTAACATGATTATTGATGTGGTTGGGTTTAAATGTACCAATCTTGCTTTTTGTTTAATTTATTTTTTCCCATCTGTTGTTTTTTCTCCTTTTCCTACTTCTCCAACATATTTTTTATTAATTATTTTTATCTCATTTTATTTCCTCTGTTGGCTTACCAGTTCTATTTCTTGTTGTTGTTGTTTCTCAGTAGTTGCTTTTGAGTTTATACCATGTATCTTTAACTTATCACAGTCTACTTTTAAGTAATGCACAACTTCATGTGTAGTGTAAGAACAAGATGTTTATTGCTCCTCTTCTAGCCCTGGTGCTATTGTTAGCATACTTTTTTTTCTATGTATGTCATAAATGCCACAATACATTGTTATCATTTTTGCTTTAAAATTTTATTATCTTATAAAAGACTTAAAAATAATAACATAGTCTTTTCTAGTTATCCCTATGGTACTATTTCTAGTGCTCTTCATTGCTTCGTGTAGATCTGCATTTGTGTAGATCTGTATCTGATAAAATTTTCCTTCAGCCTGAGGAAATTTTTTGAACATTTCTCATAGTGTTGGTTTGTTGGTGATGTATTCTCTCAGCTTTTGTTTGTCTAAACAAAGTCTTTATTTTGTCTTTGTTTTTGAAGGATGTTTTCCTTGGGTATAGAAATCTAAGTTGGCATTTTCTTTCAGTACATCTTTAAAAGATGTTGCTACAAATACAAAAAATTAGCTGGGTGTGATGGTGCACACCTGTAATCCCAGCGGCTCAGGAGGTTCAGGTGGGAGAATCACCTGAGCCCAGGAAGTCAAGTGCAGTGAGCTGTGATTGCGTTACTGCACTCCAGCCTGAGCAACAGAGTGAAACTCTGAAAAAAAAAAAAAAATTGTTGCTCCATTATCTCATGGCTTGCATTGTTTCTTATGAGAAGTTTGCTGTCATTCTTACCTTTATTTCTCTGTACATAGAGGGTCTCAGGCTGTCTTTAAGATTTGCTCTTTATCACTGGTTTTAAGCATTTTGATTATGATATACCTTGGTGTAGTTTTCTTAATGTTTATTCTGCTTGAGGGTCATTGATCTTCTTGAATTTGTGGGTTTATAGTTTTCATCAAATTTGAAACATTTCTGTTTATTATTAAAGTATTTCTTGTTCAGTTCTCCCTTTCTGGGACTCCAGTGACATGTATATTGAACCACTTGATATTGTCCCACAGCTTAAATAACTAGAAAAACACATGGAAGGAAATAACAAAGATAAAATCAGAAATTAAAAGTAAGAGAAAAGAAGGGAGAGATGTTCATTAAGAATTGAGTCTTTGCAGAAAGTATAATAGATAAACTTCTGGCAAATCTAATAGTAAAATGAAATAATATAAAGATGAAAATTTAGTTGGGAAAAGGAAAGTAACAATATAATTAAATTATAAAAGAAGATGATGTGTAGCTCTTATGTACAGCCATGTGTGACTAAAATTGAAAGTCCTGATGAATTAGATAATTTCTACTTCTATCTAAGAAGAAATCCTAAAAAGCCTGTATCCAAGGAAGAAATTAGAAATGCTGTTAGAGAATTATTTACAACAAAAGCACTAGGCCCAAATTGCTTTAAAGTAACATTCTCTCAAATTATCAAGGAACAGTTAATTTTTACATCATACAAACTATCCTAAAGCTTTGAAAAAAGATTGGACCCTTCTTCATTTGTTTTACAGAGCTAATTTTACCTTGACAATTGACCTTGTAAATGGTACTGTTTTCCCCACCTCATTTTATTTTTTAAAATGGTTATTGGTATGGTTTACATGTTTTGCATAAAGGAAAATTAATTTTTGACCAGGTGTGGTGGCTCACACTTGTAATCCCAGCACTTTGGGAAGCTAAGGTGGGGGTATCGTCTGATGGTCAGGAGTTTAAGACCAGCCTGGTCAACATGGTGAAACCCCATCTCTACTAAAAATACAAAAATTAGCTGGGTGTAGTGGCGGGTGCCTGTAATCCCAGCTACTCAGGAGACTGAGGCAGGAGATTTGCTTTAACCTGGGAGGTAGAGGTTTCAGTGAGCTGAGATTACACCATTGCACTCTAGCCTGGGTGACAGAGTGAGACTTGGTCTCAAAAAAAAAAAAAAGGAAAATTAATATTTAAAAAATATATTTCTCTTACACTCAACAACCTCATTGAATTACTGTTTCTAATTCCCTCCCTTGCTTCCTGGCTGTTCCATGACCCTTTAGATTATGGTTTAGGATGACAAATTTATGAGGTGTATATGATGGGAAATTACGTGATTACAAACTACTGTATGTGTAGGGAGTGGCAGGTGATTGGAGAAGAATGTAAGAAGTGATCGACCTGTGAACTAAGCAAATACACATTCACTCCATTCTCCACACTTCTTTCTTAAGGCCTATTGGATTGTCTTCTAGTGCATCTCCCTAACTCCATTCTAACCTTCTCCAGTCTTCCCTGAACTGCTGCCAGTGGAAACTTTCCAAAAGATGAGGTTACTCACCTGCTTAGAATTGTCCTCTGGCTCTCTGTTTTTAGACTTGAAGGCAAATTCGTTGTTTTACTTACCACAAAGCGCTGAGCACCTAGCACTCAGTAAGTGTTTATCTAATGGATGGACTTCACTGGCATCTGAAAGTTGTTTAGATTTGCTCCTTCCCTACTTTTCGTGTTCTCATTCTGCCCCCGCTCGCTGTTCCTCAGAGGTGCTGTGCCCATCCTTGCCTCCGTGCTTTCGTGTGTTCCCACCATTCCTCTCCCTGTGGAATTATGTTCTGGTTCTGTGTGTTTCGATAGCACCTTTTTCCTCCATTGCAGTGCTTACCACTCTTTAATTACAGTTTAATTACAGTTACCACTCTTTAATTACTTCCCTGTGTACTGAGCCCCATGAGGAGGAGGCCACGTAGCTGTGCCTTTCGCATAGCTGTACCCCCGGTACCCAGCACAGGGCCTGGTGCACACATTCTCCACCAGCACGCACAGGACGTTTATTGAATTGAATTAGCTCGCTCCTTTCTGTTTTGCCTTTCTGTGTCTGGGATATTGGATGCCAACATCGAGCTAAGTTATGTTTGTGTTAAACATGAATTGAAATGCAATTACAGCTGGCAATGTGGTTTGAGAGCTGAGTAATAGAGTAAATAAGAAGAGTGACTTAGGCACGAGGACCAGTTTATCTCCTTTCCTTTCTTGCCTCCTGTCATTGGGCATGACTCATGAACGGCATGAGTTCAACTTGTCTTCTCTTAAATCCCATCACTTTAACTCTTCCTGCCCTCTTTGTCTTGATGGGTCTCTTTCAGGGCCCCTTTGTTAAAACCAGCATGAAGCCCAGTGCCAGGCCTTGCAGTCTGAGTTGGCTGGAGCCAGAGGAGGCTGCACTCCCCACTCCAGGGCAGAGGTGGAGCCAGCACCATGGGTGGGAGTGTGCATGGGGCTGCTGAAGTGTTGGCTGGATCACTAGTTTTCACTACTAATCACATCCTGCTAGTGCCCTAGCTAAGGCAAACATGGTGTCTTTTATCAAAGATGTTGCCACTTTACCTTAGACCCATTGCTTTCATAGCCTTCTCGAACTGCATTCAGGAATTGGGTCTTAGGTTTGGACCCACCTTGAGGTTAATTGATTTGGCTTGATAGAAAAACTCCTCCCATCTTGTTCTTTTGTTTGTTTGTTTGTTTTGTTTTGTTTCGTTTTGTTTTGAGACGCTCTGTCGCCCAGGCTGGAGTGCAGTGGCGCAATCTCCACTCACTGCAAGCTCCGCCTCCCGGGTTCATGCCATTCTCCTGCCTCAGCCTCCCGAGTAGCTGGGACTACAGACGCCCGCCACCAGGCTTGGCTAATTTTTTGTATTTTTTAGTGGAGACGGGGTTTCACCGTGTTAGCCAGGATGGTCTCAATCTCCTGACCTCATGATCCACCCGCCTCAGCCTCCCAAAGTGCTGGGATTACAGGCGTGAGTCACCACGCCCGGCCTGTTTTTTGGTTTTTTTTTGAGAGGGAGTCTTGCTCTGTTGCCCAGGCTGGAGTGCAGTGGCGCGATCTTGGCTCACTGTAACCTCTGCCTCCCGGGTTCAAGCGATTCTCCCGCCTCAGCCTCCTGAGTAGCTGGGACTACAGGTGCCTGCCACCACATCCAGCTAATTTTTATTTTATTTTATTTTTAATAGAGATGGGGTTTCAACGTGTTAGCCAGAATGGTCTCGATCTCCTGACCTCGTGATCCACCCACCTCGGCCTCCCAAAGTGTCTTTTTTTGGTTTTTTTTTGAGAGACAGAGTCTCACTCTGTTGCCCAGGCTGGAGTGCAATGGTGCAATCTTAGCTCACTGCAACCTTCATCTCCCAGGTTCAAGTGATTCTCCTGTCTCAGCCTCCCGAGTAGCTGGGATTACAGGCATCCACCATCATGCCCAGATAATTTTTGTATTTTTTGTATTTTTGTAGAGACAGGGTTTCACTATGTTGGCCAGGCTGGTCTCGAACTCCTGGCCTCAGATGATCCGCCTGCCTTGGCCTCCCAAAGTGCTAGGATTACAGGCATGAACCACCGCACCCGGCCTCCAGAATCTTTCAGACCGTGCAGTTGCTTATTAATATGCCTTTCTATTGTTTCTCTAAATCAGCTGGCATGCTCATTTTATAAACCCACTTTCCTGGGTCCAAAGGGAGATTTCATCAAACTTTAGAGATGGAGCAGAGGAAGAGGGAAGCTTTTATTTATTAGCAATTATTTATTAAGCCCCCACCACGGGCCTCTACTGGGTACTGCAAACAGTGGTGAATGGTGAGATGTAGCACTTGCCTGCATGGAATTTACAGACCCAGACTGAAGGATTAAAATGAAAACAGGGGTAGCAGAGATTGGAGCACCCTCCAGTGGCCCTTTTCCTTCCCAAGATTAATCCCGGTAGGTGAGTTCTCATTTCCACATCTTCCTGCCTGGCTTTTGCTTGGAACTCCCTCCCCCATTGTGCTATCAATCTCTCCCCCTTCTTCCTTTCCACAAAGACATGCCTCTGACCCCTCTGTTCTTAGCAGATGCTGCCTCCGCCACCCTCCCTTCATCTCACAAGCCCCTCCAGCTACCATCTTTGTATGCCCTACTCCCCAAAATCGTCCCTGCTTGCCATCTCCCCTTCATTATCCCCACTCACCGCTCAATTCCTAAATTGTCTAACTCAGTGGCTCTTTCCTAATCCGTATTCTTCTCGACCACATCTCAACTTTGGTTACTGTTGACCAATTTCCTCCTTCCTTAATATATTCGTTTTCTGAATGCAGAACTAGTACATGTTCATTATGGACTACGTAGAAGATGTTAAAAAGCACAAGGAAGAAAATAAAAGCGACCTGTAATCCTACAACTCGGGAAAACCATTGTCCACGCTTTAACGGTCCTTTAGTCTGTGTGTGTGCGTGTTTTAGCAGTAATGAGATTCTATTTATATAAATTTTATAACCTGCTTATTATTGCATATTTTCGTATTGTATTTTTGCAGTATTTTCTTAGATCATCGGATATTCTTCTGTAGTCCTTCTTTCCTGAAATGCTGCATTCCTTCCATTTGATTTCAGCTGCATTCAGCTTTGTTCCTCTCTGAGCCCCATTCTTGTAGTAGCCTCTCCCTCACTGTGCACCCTGCCCAGTTCCCACCCAGCCTCCTGCACTGAGCACTCTTCTCTCACTTGGCGTCCGGCCCTGCCAGATGCCGAGCTTCTGACTCCACGCAGCCAGCCTGTGCTCTCTGTAGCACCGGGCCTCCATTTCCACCAGCCTGCTGGACAAGCCCACGAATCATGACTGGCTGACACCTCAACCTGAATATTCCCAAACCGAACTCCTCTTCTGTTTCCTTACCACTCCCGATAGAAGACCCAACCTACAACCACCCTTCTTCTGAATGTTCCCACGAGACAGAGGCCAGAATCCTTCCAAGGCTTCTCTGCTAGCCCTACCTGCCAGCACCCCATCAGGCATTTCTTCATCTTTTCATCCTCCTCTTCTGTCTCTGCTACCACCTGGATGAGGTCCTCACAATTCTTGACACGGGTAGTTTCTTCTAAGCAGTCTCTGGTGCCTCCCATTTCGACTCCAGGTTTCTCCTGTAAGCGCCACTCTAAGAATTTCTCCTCCCTGCCCAGGGCTTTCCAGCCATGCTCCCCTTCTTGCTTCCTAGGATGGGGCAGGTCCTAAGACAGCACCTGCCCTGCAGCCTCCCAGGTTCCAGCTCCTCCCACCAAATCTCTGTGGTCGTATGGTCGGCTCTCTCTCTCTCTCACCTGCGTGGCCAGTGGTCCAGCCAACTCCACTCTTCCCACATGTGCCAGGGAGGACCCACACCCTGGCCTTTTCCGTCTTTTCTTCTAGGGGTGTGCCTGCCCCTCTGCCCCTGCTTCGTTTCTGCCTGCTAGCACTTTATGATACATCCCACCTGAAGATGCCTTTGGTTCTGTTTATCCTCCCAGCAGCCTGCCTCTTCTCCTTCTTCTGCCTTATGCTTGCTTTTGAGAGCTCTCAGCACTTGGTGCTCCCTTAGAAAACTGAGGTGATTCTGTCTTACACTTCTGCTGACACCAAATATCCATACTGTGTCTGCCCGTGCACTAGTTGCTTCCACACACGGTATTTATTTCACACAATAACCCTGCCAAGTTACTATTGCAGTCTTGTTTTACAAGTAAGAAAGCAAAGCCTCTGAGAGCTCAAGGGTGTGGCTGAGCGGAGGTCAAACCCAGGTCCCCTGCCTCTGTGTGGCTGTCTTCCCTGCGCCCTCACTCCTGATTCAGCTCACCTGGGAGCCATCCTCGGAGGGAGGGGAGGGAGTGCCTGACATATCATAAATGCCTAGTGAATGTTTGCTGAAAGAAAAGGAAAGACTTGTGGCCTGAAGAGATGAATTGCAGCTTAGTGATGATGGCACATGCTGGGGAGGGCTCTATTTGATGCCAGGCCCGCCTGCATATCTAGGTGTGGAAGGGAAGCAGTGGTTTCCGATGCAACACCGATACTTAGCATTAAGTGATTACTGTGTACTGACCAAAGCACTTTCTTTGGTGCTGTAACTACAACTGTATGAGCTAGGACCTATTGTTTCCATTTATAGAGACAAAAGCCGAGGCTCAGAGAGGTTAAGTAACACAGCCAAGGCCACACAGCCACTACTGGTTGGTGAATCCAGGATTTGAATCACATCTGTCTAGTATCAAGGCCCATGTTTTAAACTCTATGCTGCTGACCTGCAGGGCTGGTATTGGGTGATGTGGAGCAAACATTGTTATTCCAGATTCCAGCCAGGAAGGGGCTTTGGAGCCTGCCCTGCTTTGCTTTTTCTTCCTTCTCTGCTCAGCAGATGCACCCTCCATAATGAAATCACCTTGAACTCCTTGGATACCGTGGTAGAGAGAGGGTTGGAGAAACTTGTCTTTAAATTTTTTTAAAAAATATCGCATGACATTTAAAAAATTATCAAAGCTCATCTCAGAAAATCTAAATCATATAGAATTCTATCAACCAAAGAGTGAAAATATTACCTTTCTTTTTTCCTCTAATGCCAATACATCTCGTTGACAGTTTGCAAGTATCTTTCTAGACTTATGTTTTTCTTTTTACCAAAAAAGTATTTATTTTTAATTAAATAAGGAATAGAAGAATATCTTTTATCTAAAAAAATTAAATAATAACAGCCAAGGCTTAAGTACCTTTCAACCACACCAGTTTGCTCATTTTTCTTCCTGACTTTTTTCTCTGCATTTATATGTAAATGACTTACAGAAATACATCGTTGTAATTTGTGTTTTTAATATAAATTAGATCATGCCATCAGCCCATGCTTTATTTTTATGAAAGACGTACACGTGTCAGGTAGATCTTTCTAGACTCGCGTTTGTAGACCTTCCATACTCTTGTTAACGGGTGTGTGATGCTCCGTGGTTGAGTGAGGGCCACAGGAGCCTTCTGCTGCTCAGCCTGTAGTTCTTTTACCTTCAATTTTTCACTAAACAAAGCTTTTAGTGCATGCTTCCTTGTTGACGTTGTTGGATTTAGCAAATAAAAATACGGGCTGAACATTTTGAAAAAATTTTTAATTAAAAAAAGTATTTGTTGTTTGTCAGAAATTTAAATTTCACTGGGTGTCCTGTATTGTCTGTAGCAACTCCATTCCTTGTGCACATTTGTGAGATTTGAAATAAAAAGTTTCTTCTTCAGGTCTATTATCTGATTTTTAAAATTAAAAAGTTATGTTACAAAATATTCCAAATATATAGAAAAGTATAGAGAATAATGTAGCAAATGTCTACGTATCCACCATGCAGCTCTTCCAAGTCTTGATGTTTCACCAAATTTCTGTCAGATTTCTTTTTTAATAAAAGAAAGAAAACATTATTGATGCCCGTGCCACCCCCAGGCCCATGCCTCCCTCCTTTCAGTCTCTACTGCTCTGAGTTTGGTGTTTTTCATTCCTAGGTATCTTTCCATGTTTTCACACTTTATATAGGTGATATTCTACATGGGATATACATCACACTTATATGTATTTTTCAACATGGTGTTTTTTTGTTTGTTTTTTGTTTTTTGGCAGATTTTCACTCTTGTTGCCCAGGCTAGAGTGCAGTGGCGCAATCTCAGCTCACTGCAACCTCCACCTTCCAGGTTCAAGTGATTCTTCTGCCTCAGCCTCCCGAGTAGCTGGGATCATAGGCATGTGCCACCACACCCAGCTAATTTTGTATTTTTAGTAGAGACAGGGTTTCTTCATGTTGGTCAGGCTAATCTCGAACTCCTGATCTCAGGTGATCCACCCGCCTGGGCCTCCCAAAGTGCTGGGATTACAGGTGTGAGCCACCGTGCCCGGCCAATGTTTTTTTTTTTTTTTCTTAGCATTGTTCTTGAGATATTTTTCCTTGCTGATAGCTCTAGTTCATGTATTTTCAAGGGGTATAGATTTATATTCCATGAATATACTATAACTTAGTTATTCATTCTTCTGTTGGTGAGGATTTGGGTCATTTTCAATAATGCAATACTGTAAACAATGTTGTAAATAATATCCTTTTGTCTTTATGCTAAGGATTTCTCTAGGGAACAAGTTAGGAATAGAATTGCTGGTCATTTTCGCCTTTCTGTATATAGACATGTGCCCTCTGAAGTGGCGTGCAGGTTCAGGTTTGTACTCCACTCATTTTGTTGGACATTTGCAGTTCGGTCAGTGATTTGCTGTGAATGGTCTAGCACTGCCATTTTGCTTGTGGGTGATGTCTTTTTCTTACTGCTTGGGAGGGGCTCTTTTTTTTTTTTCCCCCAGACAGAGTCTTGTTCTGTCGCCTAGGCTGGAGTGCAATGGCACCATCTCGGCTCACTGCAGCCTCCGCCTCTGGGTTCAAGTGATTCTCCTGCCTCAGCCTCCCGAGTAGCTGGGATTGCAGGCACCCACCACTATGCCCAGCTAATTTTTGCATTTTTAGTAAAGACTGGGTTTCACCGAGTTGGCCAGGCTGGTCTTGAACTCCTGACCTCAAGTGATCCACCCGCCTCGACCTCCCAAAGTACTGGGATTACAGGCATGAGCCACCGCACCCGGCCTGGAGGGGTTTTTTATTTCCTTATTTTGGATGTTAATCCATTGTCACTGTGCACTGCTCCCAGCCTAAGGCTTATCTTTTTACTTTGTGTCTTGTGTCTTACAAAGGATCCCTTTGGGATCCCTAGGGATACTACAAAGTATCCAAGTTTTCAATTTTAGGGTAGTAAGATACATCAGCCTATTCTTTTTTTTTTTTTTTTTTTGAGCGGGGGCCCCCCTTTTCCCCCCGGGGTGGGGTGGGGGGGGCGAACCGCGCCCCCCCGAAACCCCCTCCCCCGGGGCCCCCCTTCTTCTCCTGCCT
>NW_026652285.1:98537095-98674104 GCF_009828535.3 Hylobates moloch
GAGCTTGCAGTGAGCCGAGATTGCGCCACTGCACTCCAGCCTGGGCGACAGAGCGAGACTCCGTCTCAAAAAATAAATAAATAAATAATAATAATAATAATAATAATAATAATTATCTCTATTTAAACATGAATATGCTCCACATTTTTTTCTAAAAGTTTGGAAGTTTTGCTTTTCACATTTCATCTTTAATCCATCAAGAATTTGTTTTTGACAAATTGAGGTAGGGCTCAACTTAGTTTTTCCTCTGTAGTGACGATCAGGTGTCTGGGTACTATTGATTGACTAGTCCCTACTTCAGCCACTGATGTGTCACTGGCAGTGCCGTGGTAGACCAGGTATCCTGTGGCTGAGAGGAGCCGGCCTTCCCCTGGGTGCCAACCAGCTGCAAGGCAACCTCTAGGCTGCTGATGCTGCTCTCTGCAGGCTTGTGGAGGTCCAGGGCTGTGTCATAGCTTGGCCGTTTGGGTGCGACAGAAACGGGAGCACTTCTGGCCCAGAGCCTCCTTCCTAATGACTTGGAACAGGGAGGACGTACCTGCTCCGATGCGGCCAGGTGCCCTGCCCACATGTATCTCCCATTTCCTGTCTCGTGGGCCCCCCACGGAACTGTCTTCCCTGCCTGGCTCCCTTCGGCCATTAGGAGGTGCAGAGCCAGGGCTCCTAATCCCTTCACCTCTTCAGGGGCTTTTGCTGGGAATCGGTACCTGCTTTCTGCCTCCCTGCCCAGCCTCAGGAAGCCGTCCACTCTGTGCCTGGCATGGCCAAGGCACCTGTGCCAAAGGTAGAATGAGGAAAGGGCTATCTTGTGTAGTCCTAGATGCACCAGGCTTCAGTCTTTGTGTATTTTTCCTACCATGCATTCTTTTCATGGTTCAATGGTTCAGTCAGCCATTTGGCAAATATCTGATTGTGTACTATAAACAAGGCATGGGGCTAGATACTCAGAAAAATATTCCATGAATAAGATAAGATCTTTAAGGACCAGAGATAATAGTAAGTAGGTAACATTTTTTTAGTGTCACCATGTGCCAGGCCTTATGCTAAGTACTTCTAGAAATACTAACAGCTTTATTGAGATATAATTCATATACCATAAAGTTCACTTTTTAAGAGTGTACAATCCATTGGTTTTTAGTATAGCCACAGAGTTGCACAACTATCACTGCCGCCTAATTTTGAACATTGTCATGACCTGCTAAAGAACCCTCCACTCATTAGCCATTCTCTCCATCAACTCTTCCTGCCCCCAGCCCCTGGCAGCACCAATCCATTTTCTGTCTCTAGGGATTTTCCATTTCTAGACTTTTCATGTAAACAAAATAATGTTAATATGTGGTCTTTTGCGTCTGTCTTATTTTATTTAGCAAACTGTTTTCAGGGTTCCTCTAAGTTGCATTATGTATCAGTATATCATTCCTTTTATGACCGAATACTATTTCATTGTATGGCTATGCCACATTTCTATCAGTTGATGAACGTTTGGATTAGTTCCTCATTTGGTAATTTAGAAAACATGCTGTCATGAACATTCACATGCAAGTTTGTATGTAGACACTTGTTTTCATTTCTCTTGGGTATATACCTAGGAGTAGAATTGCTGGGTCATATGCTAACTCTATGTCTAACATTTTGAGGAACTTCCAGACTGTTTTCCAAAGTGGCTGCACCCTGTTACAATCCCACCAGAAGTGCAGAGGGCTCGCATTCGTCCACATCCTTGCCAACATTTGGATTGCCTGTCCTTTTAATTGTAGCTACCATAGTGGTTCTGAAGTGGTATCTCATTGTGGTTAAGTGCTTTTTGTGCTTTCTCTCATTTAATCCTTACAAATATTCCTATGAGGTAGGTATTATTTCTATTGTCATTTTTAGGTGAGGCTCAGAAAGTAAAAGAGTGACTTTGGAAAACCCTAGTATGTAAGTGGCAGAGCTGGGACTTGAACTCAAATCTACCCAACTCCAGAAATCCAAGTTCTTGCCTGCTGGGATCATCACTGAGGCTGTAGAGTGGGGGATTCTTTCAGCCAGGCCCTAAATAATGAGATCATCTCAACAAGACAGATGCGAGAGGGTGAAACACGAGCAAAGGCAGGGAGGCAGGAAATGGCCGGGCACAGTTAGGAAAGACCTGTCTGAGGAAGGAGAACTAGAGTGGAAAGCGGGTACAGTATCAGGAGGCCCAGAGGGGCACAAGGCCAATAGGGCTGGGTGGTCCTCTGTGTCCCTGTGCCCCGTGAGTGGAGAGGACCACCTGGAGACTGAGGTAGATGCATTTGTCTCAGGGAACAGGTTTATGTTTTTCATTTCCTTTGCTAAAAAAAAAAAGAGACATTTCAGCTGAAGGTATAAGAAAATGATGCAAATAAAATCAGAACCAAAAAACAACTGAGAGTTCCTGCGCTCTTCACTGGATTAGTCAAATGCCTCTTCCTTTCACTTCATATTTGTAGAATGCATCTTGAGCACACCACCTGTTAGGGAGTCCACGGATGGTTAGATAGGCTCCTTGCCTGTGCTGTGCCCACACTGCTCTTATTGAGTTTAAGTGGCTCACAGTTGGCCGCTGTCTGGCCTGGGCCAAGTGTGTGTGTTTCCACTGCTGATGATCTAACATACCCAGAGGCCTTTGAACTTCATTCTTGTTCATCGTGTCAGCCAGATATTTCCTTTGGAATGTCTGCAGGATTTCCTGGCCCCTTTCATTGCTTTCTGTCTGCTGAATACACCTTTGAATTGCGGGTGGGCTCTCTTGAAACACCGGGGTGTAAACAGATTGATGAAATTGGTGGTTAGCTTGTCTTTTGAGGGTTTCTCTTTGGCAAGGAGCACTCAATTCCAACGTTGAAAAACCTCTGACGGTTGAAATGATTGACTGCGTGGCTCCTCTTTAGGTGGCTTAGTTGGATAGCTGATTTACAAAGTGCTTCTCAAGTTTAAATCCAGCGGATTTTTATTTTTTACCCCATCAAATGAAGTATTTACAATTATTTTTCTTATAAAAGCTATATATGCTCGTTACCAAAAAAGCAGAAATACAGGGGAAAAAAAGAACATTAAAAATACTCACAATCTCAACTGTGCAGAGCCAAACGGTGGTTAATGTTTTGCTTTATATTTGCCTAGATCCTTTTCTATACAGATAATTGTTTTGAAAACAAAATAAAGGATTGTGCTTTATAAACCATGTTGTAACTTACTCTATCTCCTGAACTTTCCGTGTTAGTGTGTGTATGTGTACAAAGTTGTTTCAAATGGCTGTTGAATCTTCTATTGTGAGGATGTTCTCTAATCATTAGAAATTTATCATCTCCCACTCTTGCCTTTATAAACTGAGCCCCAATTAACATGTCAATAACGCTCATCCCATCTTACCAGGCTCCAGTTACAGAGCCCCACTTTCTGTCCCTTTAATATGACAACTTTATTTCTACCCTAGGGTCTTCACAGTAGCTGCCTCCCAGGCCTCCGGCCCCCAAATCTTTCAGGGATTAAGGGAGTCCCTTTAACCAGGGAGGCTGCTTACATTTAACCTCAGCGGTCGCTTTACAGTGAGCATGCCTTACAGACCAGCCGCAGGTAGCCAGTCTCACTGTCCAGTGGGCTGTTCAGGGCTTCCTGAACACACATCATCCTCTGTGACTGCTGCACAGTGGCCCAGAATGTGACCTCTGAACTCAAGCTAGAGAAAGCAATCAGAGACCTGGGCTATGTGAGACAGGGGTGGGGGCCAGGTCCCAAAGGGTTTGTAGAGCCCTGTGTCGATTCTGCGGCACTGGCAGCCACCATCGCAGGGACTCCCTGGGTGCTGCAGCTCCGCCCCCAGCCATCTGCATGTTCAGTTTTGGTGGACTGTAGCAGTGGGGAAGGCTGGAATCAGCTGGACTTGCAGCTTTGGACATTGTCACCCACTTGGGAACACACTAACAAGCTAACTAGGAGTGAGATTGTGTTGCATTGCTAGTCGTATCCCTGATGGCAGCAATAGCGACAGCTTACCTAAAAGAAATAACGAATTATCATACTATCTTCCATGAGATATTTCCCCAGCTCTCTTTCAAAGTTAAAATTTGCTTTTACTTTAACAAAGTGATGCCTGCGTGCACAGTTTAAAAAATCAGAGTGCTCATAAGAAAATATAGCAGCCCCTGCCCTGTCTCCCCACCTTCACCTTTTTATTTCCCGGAGGCATTTACTTTCCACTTTTTAAGATTTTTTTTCCCTCTGGTACTTTATCTCCATGTTTCTAAATAATTTTATTATATTGCTTATTTCTTGATTATTTTCTTCTCTTAGAATCTCCTCCCATTAGGCAGTATCACAATTTTTGGTGGATTAATGTTCAGTGTTCACATAGATTACAATGCAGACATTGGGTACCACTGAATCAAGTAACATATTAGGAGTATGTGTTCTTTCTCATACAACCTTTTATTTTTTCTTGGAATTAATCAAACTTGTTTCATTCATTTGAGGAGTTGTCCAGGTGCCTATTGATTTTCACAGTACGTTCTTAAAATGTCTTTTAATTTTTAAATTGATTCCTTTTTTTTTTTTTTTTTTGTCAAATAGCCTTAGGTGCATTGTTTTCATTGTTCTAAATGCTCTAAGGCAGTTGTCACATGCCCATCCCTATTTCTTTCGAACGAGAAAGTACAGTTCTAAATACTCTCCCCTCCACATCCCCTCCTCCCCAGAGGTTGCTGCCCTGACGTCTCTTCCTTTCCCCGTCTGGGCCTGGGCGTGCTGCTGTCGCCTGGCTGCTGTGCTGTGTGGGTTCTGTTTCCTGGAGTTTATGGTTTCCCCTTTATTGATTTAATGCTCGGTTCCGCTGATGCATCCTCCAGTAGCTTCCTCAGAAAGGGCCCCTGGGAGATAAACTTTTTAAGTCCTTGCACATCGACAAAGGTCTTTATTCTACCCTCACACTTAATCGATAGTGGGCTTAGGTGTGGAATTCCAGAGTTCCTCAGAATTTTGAAGACATTGTTACCTTGTCTTTTAGTTTCCAGTGTTGCAGTTGGGAAGTCTGATGCAAAATGATTCCCGTCCCTTTGTATGTGACCCATTATTTTTCTCTGCAAGTATTTAAGGTGGTTTCTTTATCCCCAGTGTGGTGGGACTCTCGGTTCTTTCGTTTTGGGGTGGGTCTATTTCATCCACTTTGTAGAAACACTCAGGACCTCTTTAACACAGAGGCTCCCCCTCCCCTCCGGTTTTTATTTTAAAAGTTCTTTCTGGAACGTTTTGTTAGCTGGATGTTGTCTTGACCCTTCAGTTTTCATTCCTATGATTGATCTCTTCATCTCTGTACTTTACCTTCTGGAAGATTTCCTCAGCTTTCTCTTCCAGTGTTTACAGTTTCTAATCTCTTTATGTTGTCCTCAAATTGTTCCTTTTTAAAAAGGTTTTCATAATACTCCATTCTTGTTTGGTATTTGCAGTCTATTCACTTGTCCCTCTGAGGATTTAATTACAGACTGGGTTCTCTGTCCTGAGCCGGCACTGTTTTCCCTATTCTCTGTGCTACCTTCAAGTTCACTTTTTTCCATTTTGGCCCTTCTGTCATGTCTGAGCCTGTCCCCAGTGCCTGGTGACCCTTTGTTGTGGGTTGGGATTTAAGATGGAGGCACCAGCTCATGGGCTGGAGCCCTGTGGGTTGGGGGCCTGCTGGCTGGTGTGCTACACAGTGGGACGACGAGCAGGGAGCTGGCTCAGGGATCGTGGGCTGGTCCACCCTGGCGCTCTGCAGAGACAAAGCTCTCAGTGTCCAGTGTTCAGGGGAGGCGGCTGGAAGCAAGGAGCGTAAGCGCGGGTGGCAGGGAGGGGCCTGCCATTGCCATTCAGTGTGTACGCTTGGTTACTCAGTTACCCTCATTTGCACTCTGAAGTTGCACCTCCTCCCCCACCTCCTCCTGACCTCCAACCTCCTTCCCCACCTGCCGGGGTTGTGGAGTCCTGAGCCGTGCTGGGTTCCTTCCTGCAGAAGATATACCTGAAACTGGGGTGGGCACCTGGGAGTCTAACCACTTGGTTTATGAACCTTGTTTCAGTCCACCCGATTCAGCCCTAAACTTGTACTTGCTCCCCCGCCCCCACCCCAGCGGTGTCTGGTGATTCTGGATCCTGGGGCTCTGCTCAGTATCAGCTCCCATGGGCCCCTTAGGTCACAACTCCCACCCCCCGCACTTGCTAAATCTCTTGCCTTCTGCCTTCCGCAGTGCCAGGCCTTTGTGCTGCCTCTCCCCTCTCGCTCTTCATTGTGGAGGCTTCTGCCCTGTCCATTTGATTGTTGTTTTAGAAGAATCCTGGCAGGAAGAGAGATAAACCATGTGTACATTCCGCCACTGCCTGGCCCTAGGACCCTCCTGCTCCTCCTCAGAGACGGCTCCTACTCCCGGGGAAGAAATGCTAGGAGAAAGGTTGTGAGAATGTGTGAGTGTGAGTGTGCAAGAGCATGTGCGTGTGTGCACGTGTGCACATGTGTATGCGAGGCCCTGTAACAGACTCTGAAGGTTCTGCAGTCAGCAGACATATCGAATTGTCTTGAGAACAAGGCAGCAAACACACAAGAGAACCAAAAGAGTAGGTGGCTTCAGTGCTGAAATGGGTATGTGCCTCAGAGTGGTGATTTTGAAGGGGATTCACTCAGCTCAATGGATTAAATCCTGGAAATTTCATTTGAAAAACTTCCCATTACCTTACTTGGGTAGCTGACAGGGTATGTGGCTTTTCACACTGCCCTGATTGCAGAGTCGACTCGTTCATTTATTCTTTCAACAAGGTTTGATGGAGCCCATCCGTGTCAGGCATTGTGCTTGGCACAAGGGATAAAATGGCAAGCAGAACAGGCACTGCCGTTGTCCTTGTGAAGCTTATAGTCCAGGGTGGGATAGCAGCAGGAGGGCAGATGTTCCTCGTACAAGTATATCATTTGTGTTTGGAAAGACCAGATTTGTTCCCAGAGATTGGCACAGAGCCCCGGGACAACTGAGGACTTTTTGAATCCCGATGTAGCCTGACATCACTTTCCAGACTTGGTTCGCTGTCAGAGCAGATGTCCCCTTTTTTGGTTTAGAAACATTCGCGCTGTCTTTGGAGTGCTCATGCACTAAGGCGGGCACTTTGCATGTTCGTGGTCTCATCTGCCCCTGGCAGTGATGCCTGCAGGGAAAGGCAGCATGTCCACTTTGCAGAGGAGGACAGGACTGGTTTAAGCTATTGGGCCTGAAATTCAAGTCTGCCTCTGAATTCCATGCTGCTCGTGCTGCACGCAAAGCCTTTGGTCCTCCACCCCACACCCCACCTCCCCCCAGCTTCCTAATGCTGGGACCTGAGGCTGACTGCTGAGTTTGTAAGCTTCTGCAGTGCCACCAGGTGGGCGTGGGCACCGTCAGGTAGACCCTGCCTTGAGTCAGGTGTGCAGGTTCCTCTTGGCACTGTGACTTCAGCCGCATAGATAGATCATTTATCTTGCAGATCATTAGCTCTCCTGACTTGGGCTGGGAAGAATTTAGGTTATTAGGCACCTTTATGTGACTGGGTTGGGAAGACGCCTCTGGGTACATCTTGTTGCTATAGGAAAGACAGGCCAGAAATGCACCCCTTGTTCCACCAGGTCTGCCTTCCCAGTGCTCTCAAGGAGCCAGGAACCCACATCTCACTCCTCACCCAGTACCTGGTCCTGTGGGTCCCTGAACCATCCAGCCCTCTGGGACCATTCCAGAGCCCTTCTCTGCCTAGCACCGCCTTCCTTGGAGGTTAGGGGAGTCTCTCTCTCTCTTTCTCTCAATCTCTGTCTCTCTCTCTCTTTCTTCCCACCTCACCTCCCTGGGCCCCTCATGATGCCTTTACACACTTCCACCTCATTGCAAATGAGTTTGGGGCCAGGTCAAAGCTGGGCCTTTGGTCATCCTTTTTTAATGCTTCGCAGACAAAGACTGGGGGGCTCTAACTGCCCAAACAGTGAAGCGTGGGCTCAAACAGAGGGGCCCACATTGCCGGCTTCCCCCATTACGTTTTCATTTCTCACTCTGAAAAAGGACAGCTCTCACAGTGTGGTGGGTGGAGAGAACCATCACTGGCAAGCCCTGGAGACCTTTCTAGCCTCGGGTTAGAATGCACAGCACCCCTCTGTGGCACTTCCAGATATCCAAACAAGCCCTTCTAGACGCCCTTGTCTCTTGGAAGGTTAAAGACACAGCTCCCTGTCTTCCAAGGCAGCCTGTGGTTCCACAGCCTTGGAGTGTCCTGCAGAGAGTTTCTGTTTTTGAAAGTTTTTCAGAAATTATGCATTTATTATAGAGAGACCATGTAGGTTCCCTTATTCCCTTTGTGTAGAGCATCTTTCATTTTTACATTTTAGTGGTTCTGAAATTGGGATGCATCTTAAAATAGATGCATGTGTTTGGATATGGTACTATGCCTTTTTTGTGTGAAGGGGTGTTCCCCAAATGACTGCATCCTAGAATTGAGGAAATACAGTAAAATTGCATTGGGAGACAAAAATCTTTCAAACCATGTAATCCATGGGAGAAAACAAGCATAGGGGGTCCTTGGTGTGGAGGAGCTGAGACTACTGCCTTAAATCTCATATTTCCCTAGGAACTCTATGTGTGACCATTATGGGGAAAAATGCTGACAAGGCCTGACCCCCATTCCATCCTGTTTCTATCTGTGGGGGTGACATACTTGGAGCAAACAGTTCCTAAAATTATCCCCATACCATTCCTCCTTCAGCTTTCAGGTCAAATATATTTGCATCTTTATCATAAGGGCTTTTCTTTTCCTGTTGTTACATTTGCTAATTTACAATTGTTTGGTTTGAAAAACAAGGATTTTTTCTTTTGCCTCCTGGCCTTTTGGTTTTTCTGAGGCAGCCTCAGAGAGTGTGGCTGTGGTGGGCTCCAGGAATGTCCTGGGGAGCCTGAGCCCACTGGGCTGGGGTCCTGGCTCCCGCCTCCTCCCTGAGCGTGTGACAGGCAGAGGCCATCCATGTGCTGTGGGGCCCACCATGCTCTGTGCAGAGCCTGCAGTCAGTGTGTGGGATGGGGCTGAATCAGGGCAGTTTTGTGTGAAGAATGGAGGCACTTCCAGCAGTTTGTCAGGATGGGCAAGAGCTTGTCAGGTCAAGGACTGGATCCCAAAGTCTAAAGCTCAAAAGGACAACCCAGAAGGAGTCAGAAAGTGAACTGCTCAGAGACCTCCTGCAGAGTTTATCCCAAAACGGGTGCTGTTCCTCAGTCTTCCTGGATGTCCCCCTTTCGCGGTGCTTAAAGGAAGGTGTGCAAGGTTGATTCATACTCTCAGAGGGAGGCTGAGTCAGAAAACAGACCAATACCTGACCAGCAATTCACAGAGCGGTCTGGAAAGAAATAGGAGGAAAGCACCACCCTCTTTTAGCTCCTCCTCCTCTTCCCATCTCCTTTGCACTCTCTCCCACAAAGCCTGGTCTTTCATGCAAATATCCCCCAGCCCAGCCCCAGTCTAGGTCACAGGGGCTTTGATACTGAGATCAAGCCTGGCTGGCGCCATTCTCAGACGCTTCCTAGTAGAGAATTTCTACAGCTGCAGGTGAGAAAATGGCTTCTTAGTGAGACTAGAAACAAGGAACCAAGTGAGTCTTCTTTTGTTTTTCTATCCTGATCCAGTTTCTCACCTTGAACCCCACTCTCAGGGCTTGTACCAAGAGGACGCAGGGTGGAGTGAAATGTTTCTGTCCTCCCTTCCTGCCCCAGCCTCCAGTAGAATCCCGTTGACTGAAGCACCCAGCTAGCCTAGGGCCCTAGAGCAGGAGGCTGTGTCACCCTCGCTGCAGGCAGCGCCCCCTCAGGTGGCTCATCACACCCACTGGACTCCTTTCTTCACCCTGTACCATCCCCCCGTGTAAGTGGTAATAGCCGCTTAATGTGCTGACTTACACAATCCCTTCTTGGTCCATTACGACAAAAGTTGCTCTTTTCTCATTAGAACCATTTTTGTCAGGGTGTCTTTAATCAATGGCTTCCCCAGGGACAGTATTTTTAGAGGTTGTATTTTTCACACTCTCCCTTTTCCCCTTTTGGAAAATCTCATCCCAGTGCCTAGTGAAATGAGCTAATGAGATGCCGGGAGATCCCAGGCTGGTGTTAATTGGAACAGGCATGGAAGAAGTGGCCCACGTGCACCTTCAGTTCCTTCCTGCCTTACCTGCGATCCTTTTCTCTGTCTCTCCGGTGTAGGTTGCACAGACAGCAGATGGTGTGGATGCTGACCTCTGGAAAGACGGCTTATTTAAATCCAAGGTTACCAGATACCTGTGTTTCACAAGATCATTTTCCAAAGAAAATGTAAGTCTAGTCGTAGTTTCCATTTGCTGAGTGAGCACAAGTAATTTACATTCCTGTTTGGAATTTCCTCATTTTGTTGTTGTGGTGGTTTATTTTCATTGCCATATTAATTTATCTGTGGTTTTAGTGAACTGGGTAGAATCAGCAGCCAGCACTGTGTTTCATTTATTAACAGTATTATTAACCACGTACCCAAGTGTACCGTGAATTCCATTAAATTGTGTTCTCAAAAGGAAACCAGGAAATTTCTCTCCCAGCTCTCATTTGCCTACCTTTCCTCCAAGCAACAAATCACAGGATAGTGTGGCAGTGAGAGTTCTCCAGTGGAGCGGGATTTAATGCCGGCCAGCAAAGGCAGCATGGCTCAGGGAGGGTGCCTGTGACCCCACTCCATGCCCTTGCTTCCACAGTGACGTTTCCTCGCTCTTTGAGTCTCTGTGTGACATATCATATTTCGTTATTTTTGTAGGTATCGACTCATGTAGATTTCTCTGACTATGCTTTAAAAAAAAAAATACTTGCACCTGTAAATTAGGAAACTTTAAAGACACCTACTAAGGTTTTTTTTTTTAAACATCTAATAAGATATTTTAATAGATGGCTTAGAAAAAAAGGAAATAGCTTTGGTGAGTATCTGCTCTATACAAGGCCTGCCCTGGGTACCTCATTCTGTCCCCAGATAATCTCTACAAGTGGAAGTTCCTTTCCATTGAAGAAACCGAGATCCAAAAGGGAACATGCTTGTTCAAGGTTACTTCTCTTCCCCAGCTCCAAACAGGGAGCAGTTGGGATTTTCATTTTCAGGGCTAACATTTTATTTTTGGCCATATGTTATTGTCTCTTTGTCATGTAAATTTTTATTTTGGGGAATATTTTTATTTATTTATATAAATTATATTATAAAAGTAATATTTATTTGCAGTTAAAAAAAAAAACTGAGCCCAGACAACAAACATCCTTATTCAACAGCATGAAAGGGGGAAAGCATTAGTCCTCCTCTCTGCCACCTGGCCCCGCAGGCCCAGGGTCCCATCACAGGGTCCTTGCGTGTCCCCTTGGTGTTTTCTGAATATCAACCATCATGTGGCTCTCTGGCTTGCACTCTTTTCTGCCACCCATTCATGTTGTTTGTGGTTAATTCTTTGGTAGGATAATTATTCTGAACATATACAGGACTGGGAGAAAAGTCATTGCTTTATTTTTTTCCCCCTAATTACTAGAGCAATATATGCTCATTGTGAAGTACAGAGTTTATAATGGAGTCGGGGAAAATCTTGACACAAAAGTCTGGAAATCTTTTCAATTCAGGCTTTTGAGTGTATTTTAAATACCAGGAGGGTGGCAGGGCTGAAGAGTGGACAAGGGCACTGAGATCTTATAATGAGTCCCTGCAGGTCCCCCAGCTCACTGAGCAGCCTGAGGCACCCAGGAGTGGGCTGAAGGCTGAGTAGAGGCTTCAGTTAAAAATGAGTAGAGGCCGAAGAGGCTTCAGTTAAAAATGGCTTGAGGACAGCCATGATCTCTGTGATCATTTTTTAATTTTGTTTTCATTGCATTTTCCCCCAAAGACTATGGGGTGTTGGTACCTAGGCTAGCAGAGTCCCTGCATCCCTTGGAGTGGGGACAGTGACAGGTCTGAATGTGACAAAGAGAAGGCACTGGGGCTTGTTAGCATTGGGTGTCATGGGTAAGTGTATTAAAGAAAACCCATTGATTTCGTCAACATGTGTTGAACATTAAAAAGATATTTATTGGGCGTGATGAAGGGATGTAAGAAGAGGACAAGGGCAGTGTGAAAAGCCTCTGCCTCGCTTTTGGAGCAGTGTGGGAGATAGGTGCATGGTGCATATTGTTTTTGGAAAAAGAATGAATGGATCCAATAGTGGGATCCAAATGATCGAGTTCTAGCAGTTGGCAGGGGCCCACTTGCCAGCCCAGGAGTGGAGGAGGAATCAGAATATTTTAATCTGTTACAGCCAGTCTATGCTGGCCCTGTAGTCCAAACCAAGACTTTGCAGAGCATCATTTTTTACAACTGTAAAGGAGGGATGTGGGGTCTCAAGACTGGACAGATTCTTAATTAGCTGACTTGAGACTCCCAATGTAGGAGTTTGGGGATACTCCTTTGGAACCTAAATTCCTTTCCCCCAATAATGCTGTTAATACAGAAACCTGGCTTTGGAGTGACATTGCTTCCTGGGGAAGGATCGAGATTAATTGCACTTTTCATGCCCTGTACTTTCTGCATTACCTGTAATAATAATGTACATAGATTAGGTAGGGAGGATATTAAACAGAAGGATTTATGAACATTTGAATATTAAGTTGGTTATCTGTGGCTACCTTAAATGCAAGGTTGTCAAAAATAATTACAGTATACTAGCAAATACTGGCTACCAGAGACAATATAAATACCCTGAGTCAGTGCATATTGGGCTTTTGGCATGAATCATTTGCTCAACAAGGATTGGGAATACGTTCTTCATATTTATGAGGAGGAAATGAAAGAGAGCACAGATGGGGGAGGGGAGAGGAACAGGCAAAATTAATGGTGTCGCAGACCCACTGTATTAAACCCAGTACAGTGGCAGCCCCCTGTGAGGAGGGACCACACTTGGGCTGTGGGGAGCTCTGACACTGCAGCCTCCCGTTTTGTATGCATGCAAGGGTTTTTTGATGCTTTGTTTTTAATGGCCGCACCACTGATGTTCAGGTTTTATGATCAGGGACATTTGTAGAGTGTGTGGAGGGTGAGGTCACTAAGTGGTTTGCAGTTGACTTCTGTAAAACCCAACTTGTCAAGCAGAAGACATTTGAGAAGGATATTGATGAATGCCCATCCATCTGTGGGGCAGGAAAACATGCCTAGTTGTTAATTTCTCAATGCAGAAAGCAGTGATGACATGGAAAAGCAACTGCCATGAAAAAAAATTATGATAGATTAGACCAGGCAATTCTGAAAGCAGCTGATGTTTGCAAGTTAGGTTAACAGTTCAAACCCTACCTACACGGTCAGAGATTTATTCCGTGTTCTGAAGGTCCCACTTACCACTCACTAGGCTGCACTGTACATTGTCTTCCCAAGGCCCAGCTACCTGGAATGTCAGAATATCAAATTGTTGGCAAATATGATAGTTCTGAGAGGAAGAAACAGTTTCCTGATGGCAGTGCCATAAAAACACTGGTCATAGGTTACACTTGCTGCTTTGACCTTCCTAGTTAAATTCTAATAATTTGTTTCATGTGTGTACTTTTGGTTCATAATATTTATTAGTGTATATCAATACTTTTGATATTTTTAATCATATAGTTTAGATTTGACATCTCAGCAAACCCAACTTGATGTGTGTGTGTGTATATATATATGAAACGAAGTCTTCCTCTGTCGCCCAGGCTGGAGTGCAATGGCGCAATCTCAGCTCACTGCAGCCTCCACCTCCTGGATTCAAGCGATTCTCCTGCCTCAGCCTCCCAAGTAGCTGGGACTACAGGCGCCCACCACCATGCCCAGCTAATTTTTGTATTTTTTTAAGTAGAGACAGGGTTTCACCATGTTGCCCAGGCTGGTATCAAACTCCTGACCTCAAGTGATCCACCTGCCTTGGCCTCCCAAAGTGCTGGGATTACAGGCATGAGCCACCATGCCTGGCAGATTTTTTTGTTTTGTTTTTGTTTTTTTTGAGACAGAGTCTCACTCTATTGCCCAGGCTGAAGTACAGTGGCATGATCTTGGCTCACTGCAGCCTCAACCTCCCAGGCTCCAACAATCCTCCTTCTTCAGCTTCCTGAGTAGCTGGGACTACATGCCTGAGTGCCACCACACCCAGCCAATTTTTTTAATTTGTAGAGTTGGGGTTTCACCATGTTTCCCAGGCTGGTCTCAAACTCCTGAGCTCAAGCTACCTGCCCGCTTTGGCCTCCCAAAGTGTTAGGATTACAGGTGTGAGCAACAGTGCCCGGCCTCCAGTTTGATTTCTGACTCTGGCCCGGTTGAAAAATGTACACCTGAAATTAATTTATTCAGCAAGTAATTACTGAGCACCTGCTGTGCAGCAAAAACCATGCTAGGCTTGTATTTATAGTAGGAACAGAGATAGTTTTGGTCTTCATGGTTCTTAAACTCTAGAAGCAAGACAGATATTAAACAAATAACCCCACAAATTGATAGGGAGGGAAAAAGAGAGTGCCAAGAGGGAACATAACACAGTTTAGATGATAAGAACTCCCTGCTTGGCTTTCAGAGACGTGACACAGTACAGGTGGAGGTGGGATCTTGGCTCCCATGTGCAGAGATGGAAGTAGCAGCCCTTCTTCTCTAAGCAAGATGGAACAACAGCCTGAGAAGTTGCTGTCCAGGGCAGAGTGATGGCTGACCAACTAGATGCTTGTCCAAGGATGCTGAACAAGTAAACGGAGAGCATGTTCACATTGGGCTTCGGGGATGAGGCACTTCTGCAAAGTGGGCACATGGAGTGCATTGCTAGTATCCTAACAGGAGAGATTTGGGATTTGAGCCCATCATTCTTTCCTTAACTGGCTCTGACTAGAGAGGGGGAACTAAGCTGCAAATTACTCTGAAGATTTTAATGAAATCTCCAAAGTGGCCCCACATATTTAAGTTGCAGGGTAGATATCTTTAGAGCTCATTTCCAGCTTGAAATGCAGGCTGCAAGTGCCGGCGTGTTTGCAAAGAATTCTCTCTCGCAATTACAGAATGGTGTACTGTCTTCGATTTTTGTAACTGGTATTTGTACACCAGTTACCGAAACTGCGCACTGTGGACCCCATATACTACCACTAAACAGAAACTTTAGGAGGCCCTTGTGCGTGTCATTTTAGAAGATGTGTAATATTGAGGCAGCAGGGCTTTCACTCTGTATTAGTTTATGATTCTTGGGATTTTGCAAAATGTATCTAGCAACTGAAATGTGTGTCAGTATGCAGACTGGTGATCACTTAGGAGTGTGATTGGTTCCCTATTAGGTTTAGATGCAGCTGTTTCCTACGAGTGCTTCAGGAATTTGCTCTTCCTAAAACCTCCTGGCCTTGAGATCTGATGCTCAGGGCTGAATGGCATCCTGGTCCCGGGATGTGTGTGCACAGCTGCCCTCTGCTGGGTTATGTCTAAAGCATCTCCTGGGTTGCTCCTGCCTCACCAAGGCCGTGTCTGAGTTGAGTGGCTTTGAGGTTCCGCAGATGAAACTCCTTCCTGAGGGCCACACGAGTCCCTGCGTAACCACTGGGGAACATTAACTGTCACCTACTCTAATTAACCTGCTGTCATAAAGCTGCACAAGTCATTGTGTTAAATATGCATCTGGAAGCCAAAATGGCAAACCCACCACAGGCCTGTTCAGATTAATAGTCTGTATCTCTTTTCTTTCTTCCCAAGAGTCATCTGGGGAACGTGTTAGTAGATATGAAGCTCATTGACATCAAGGACACACTGCCTGTGGGCTTCATCCCAATTCAGGAGACGGTGGACACACGTGAGTCATCCTTTAGTAGCACTCATCACAATGAGGGTTTTCTTCCTCCAGGTATATTTGTAGGTGTGTTTTTTTATGTGCATTTTTCTTCAGAAACACTTTTGGAGGCCTTACTGTGTGCCCATGAACAAACCCTGCTGCTTTTGATGTGTGTCTGGCTGGGTTCTCCAAGGAGTTTGCAGAGTATTCTGGGTAGCGGCATGTAAATGAGCAGAACGTGCCTTTCTTTTAGAATAGTGCTCCCTGCTGAATCGGCTCACTGGGGAACAAAATGGTGAAACTAGATATAGTTTGTCTTTAGTCCTTCCTCTGGTGTTGCTGAAGCCAAGCTTGGCACAAGACCCAGAAGAAAGCGGAAAGAAAACAATCAAAAGACACCCAGAGAAGAAAGACACCCAAAGAAAACGATCAAAAGACACAAGGCCAATAATGTGCCCATTTGGGGCCCATAGAGCAAACAAGAAAAGTGAGAATCAAAAAGACTGCAAATTAAAGTTCATAGGTTGGAATTGGAGTGAATATTCTGACCACTGAGCAGGTCCAGGCAGAAGTGAATCACTGAGGAATTCGGCAGCGTCTTCAGGGTGCTGGAGCCCTTGGAACTTCTTGACCCACACGTGGGTTATTAAATGGTGCTGGAAAAGCTCTGGTGATTTGGCTTCCTTGTTTTGGTGTAATTTAACTTACCTTGTTTCATTTTTAATCACTGGTCAGCCAACTTTATGGTATTTACAACAGTGAAGCAGTGAATACAAAACAAATACAGAGAATCCTTTCATTACAACTCAGGGTTCATTTATTAAATTCTCTGTCTCATTTTCTGTCTCATACTTTATTCTTTGATAATTAGCCCCACTTTGGTCCCACTGTTTTTTGCTGTTTTCTTGCTAGCACTTCATATGGTATGAACTAGAGTTTCTATCTCTATGCAGATCCTCCCAACTGTTATTTTCATGAAACCAGCAGACCCCATTGTATAGCATATTTTTATTTACCTGATGGTCTCTTCACGTTTCAACATTGGATTGCTTTTTGCCATTTATTATTTTATGTATTGCCTGATAATCATAACAGCTGATATTTACTATGCATTTACTGTATGCTCACCCCTGTGATAAATGCTTTGCCTCCCTGATTTCATTTAATCTTCAGAAGACCCCTCTTTAGAGATGGACTTTATTATACCCATTTCAGATATGAGAAAAATGAAGCACACTGACTCCTTAGGGATTAAAGAACTTAGCCAAGGTCATGCATCTGGAACTGGAGGAATAACTAGAATGCTCACCTACGTCTTACTCCAGCCACAGTTTTAACCACAGTGGCACACTGGAAGAGCATGTGTATAAGCACCTTTTACAGATATGTTTTATATTAATGTATAGAGTTTTAAAAAATTAAGATATAACTCACATACCATGCAATTCACCTATTTAACATGCACAGTTCAGTGGCTTTTAGTAAATGCACAGTTGTGCAAACGTTATTGCACATTGTATCACCCCCAAAACCCATTTTCAGGATATCACCCCTGTACCCCTTAGCAATCACTCTCTAATTTCTCTCCAACCCTTACCTCCCCACTCCCTGCCAGCCCTAGGCAACCACTGATCTACTTTCTATATAGATTTGCCTACTCCGGACATTTCATATAAATGGAATCATACAGCGTGTGGTCTTTTGTGACCAGCTTCTCTCACTTAGCATAATGTTTTCAAGGTTGGCCTATGTTGTAGGATAGATCATTACTTTATTCCTTCTTATCACCAAATAATATAACATATGGAAATACCACATTTTGGTTATCCATTCAACTGATGGATATCTGAGTTGTTTGTACTTTTTGGCTGTTAGGAATGAGGCTGCTATGAACATTCATGTACAAGTTTTTGTTGGGCTTATGTTTTCGTTTCTGTTGGGTATCTACCTAGTCATGGAATTGCTGGGTCATATGGTAACTTGATATTTTTGAGGAACTACCAAATGATGTTTCAAAGGAGCTCCACTGTTTTTTATTCCCACCAGCAGTGTCCGTAGATTCCAATTCCTCCACATCTTCACCAGCACTTTGTTATTGTCTGTCTCTTTGATTCTGGTCATCTTAGTGGGTGTGAAATGGAATCTCCTCGTGCTTTCTGTTTGCCCTTCTCTGATTGCAAACGATGTTGAGCATCTTTTTATGTGCTTGTTGGCCATTTGTATTATCTGCTCTGCCTAGGATCTACAGTTTTCTCCAAAACTTGGATCACTTTCCTCCTTTTCCCCTGTGTTTTTCACAGTTTGAAAATTTGCATTGATGTTCACTTTTTGACAGTCAGTTGACTTCGAATGTCTTTATACTGATGTGCTGTGGAGCCGCAACGGGTTTTCCATTCTGCATTTTCCTCTAGGTTAGTTGGACCAGTTCACTGAGGCTCTGTCCTGTCTGGAGGCCAGCTGCTGTGGGGCCCAGGGGTCCTGGTTGGGAAGTTTCTCCCCTGTGACTGGGAGTACACAGGTTGCTGTCCCAAGTGTGGACTCTGAGATCGGTCCTGGGCCCAATGCCAGGTGCCTTGTCACACAGGAGGGTGGGCAGCAGGGAGTCTCTTCATTTCTGGTTCTAGCAACATTTCCTGGAGCTTTTACCCAGGGAACAGAGGAGCCCAAGCTGACCATATAAGCCTTGTGGTCAGCTCTGTATCATTTGAGAGTATTCAAGGCCCTGATTTTATGAAGTCAGCCAAAAACAGGAGGCTCCTGTAATTCATTTAAAATATAGTTTGCTGTAATCCATATAGCACTGAAAAGCTGGAAGACTGTTTGTTTTAGTAAAGTGCTGTGTACTTTCTCTGTGTTCATTAGCATGACTGAACACATTTCTATTGACTATGTATAATATGTTTTCTTAAAATTAGGCCTGCTTAAGCATGTGTAATTAGTGGCTCCATCTCTTAACCCCGAGTTTGCTGCAGACAGAGGAATGGAGCCAAGAGCAGCGTGGCAACAGCAAGTGAAACACCCAGCGTTAGTTTTCTTTGTGTAAAGGTCTCTCTTCTTCACGCTTTCTAAGGCCAATCTGATCAGCTGATAATCTTTGAAGTTGCAGAGTTGCTGTGAACAGCGCCCCCAACTCCCCAGGTTGCTGTCCCAAGTGTGGACTCTGAGGTTGGGTCTTGTCACACAGGAGGGTGGGCAGCAGAGGCCTCTTCATTTCCAGTTCTAGGATCATTTCCTAGATGTTTAGCAATGTTTAGGGTCTGGATTCAGAACGTCGTTTCTCTCCGCTCATAGATCTGCTCTACCCCTCAGTTTCTGTGCCTGAGGAACCCACAAAGTTATCTGACTCTTTAAAAAACAACCCTACCCCCCTAAAAATATAATAACAAAACAATTCCACTGATTTTCTTGTCCCCCTCCCCACTCCGGCCCCTATAAGAAACCCTGGGCAGGACTGTACTTCCCCTCATTCTGTTCCTCCATTTGAGTGTGCTGTTGAATGTCTTACTTCCTGCCACAGAATTGCAAGGTCTTGAAACCCAATACCAAGCACAGGCATAAATTACACGCTAGAGGCTTACTTGTCAATAATGACAGTAAGATCCTACACAGCTGTTCTTTACTGAGCACTTACTGTGTGCCAGGCACTGGGCTAAGTGGATCATATGTGTTGGCACAGTGCATCCAACCCACATCCCTGTAGGGTGGGTTTCATTAACTCCCTTTTACAGTTTACCAAGACTCAGGGAAATTAAGTAACTTGACTAAGGTCACAGTGCCAGAAAATGTTGGTGTTGGGATTTCAACCCAGATCTGTCTGACTCATGTATTAAATCGGTGCAGTTGGTTGAAACTCAGGTTTAAAAGCACAAATAAACACACACCTCCCGTTGGTCAGCACTGGAGGTTGCTAGAACACCAACTCCTTACTCTAAGGCTTGATAAGTAAGAGAAAAGAATCACGTGCTTATCCTTTTTTTCCTATACAAAACTTATTTCAGGGAGACCAAATAGTTGATGAAGGAAAGTTATTTTTTATATATAGAAGGATTCTAGCTAAAAAATGCAGAAGGCGGCCAGGCGTGGTGGCTCACGCCTGTAATCCCAGCACTTTGGGAGGCCAAGGAGGGTGGATCACGAGGTCAGGAGTTCAAGACCAGCCTGACAAACATGGTGAAACCCATCTCTACTAAAAATACAAAAATGAGCCAAGCATGGTGACACACATCTGTAATCCCAGCTACTCAGGAGGCTGGGGCAGGAGAATCACTTGAACCCAGGAGGTGGAGGTTGCAGTGAGCCAAGATCATGCCACTGCACTCCAGCCTAGGTGACAGAGTGAGACTCCATCTCAAAAAAAAAAAAAAAAAAAAAAAAGAGCAGAAGGAATGACAGAGTTCGAAAATCACCATTGTGAACCTTTAATAAAACATGGATCTTAGCAACAGTCATCAGAGGGTGAGAAAGTGCTCAGAGGATGGCAGTTGGGGAACTGTGTGACCAAGGTCCTGGGCCGACACCAGCAGAGCTCAGCAAGAATGGCCCAGCCAGACTCCAGGCCTCACTATATGATAGCCTAGACTTACACGTACCCCCGGACAGCATGCATGCCTAAAAAACCTAACCGGAGTCTAATCGAGGCTTTAGCTCTGCCATCCTACAGGAGGCACAGGGGAGTGACCCGATTTCTCCAACCTGTTAGTGCCCCGAAGAAAAGGGAGCAGGAGTGGTTGTTCCAGAGTCAAATGGTCTGGGAGGCCTGACACCCAGAGGTAGTGCCTCGGCATCCTGGGATCCAGATGCAGACAGACTGGAGAAGACGTGGATGTAGGCTCTCTATTGGGTGATAGGAATTCTGTTCGTTTTGTTAGGAGTGATGATGGCATGGTGGTCTTTAAAGAACAGTGTCCTGGATGCCTACTGAGGTATTGATGGTGACACAACGTGGTGTCGTCAGGGACTCATTTTAAATATCCAGCAAAACTGCAGGGGCGGGAGGGGAGGAAACCAGCTTGTCCATTGTGCACAGCATTGACACTGGGTGACGGGAACACGTGGATTCATTCCACTGTTCCCTCTGCTTTGGGGTATGTTTGAAGATTTCTATAATAAAAAGCAGAAAAGAAAAGAAGTCCGTGTGGTGAAATGTGTTAATGCTCAGGGCGTCAGTGTGCAGGATTCTGACGGCTGAGCAGTGAGCAGATTGTGGTTATGGCTCTTAGAAGCCACCCAGATTTACTGCAGGGTGTGTGGTCCCCTTCTCAGCAAGGGGTGTCTGGGTTGGGTCCTGCATGCAGAGCAGGGTGACTGCAGCCCCGGGGAAGGCAGGCGGCAGAGCCCAGCCCTTCTGTCCAGCAGCTTAGGTGACCTGCCACTTCTGCTGCCAGGAATAGGGCATGACAGGGGATGTGGTTTTCAGAATAGAGATGCTGGTATCTCTGGAAAACTCATACCTTTTCTGTTGTCCTTTCCTTCAGAGGAAGTGGCTTTTAGGAAGAAGAGGCTGTGCATTAAATTTATTCCACGGGATTCAACGGAAGCTGCGATTTGTGACATTCGGATCATGGGCCGGACCAAGCAGGCCCCGCCTCAGTACACGTTTATTGGGTGAGTCTTAATGACAGGACTCTCAGCTGCTGCTCTTCCCTGAGAGCACTCAGGCCACTCCAGGCAATGAGGTCCAAGAGATTTCCATGCAGCCCCCCAGGCTCTCAGCCATGGACCTCTGTCAGCCCAGTGCTCCTCGCTGCCCTTCCTGCTCAGCTGCGGTCTCTCCACGCCTCAGCTCGCACTGCTGACTCCACCTTAGGGCCTTTCCTCCCCTGCCCTTCTGCACATTCAGCCTTGAAGCTCCTCTGGGTCCTTCCCTGACACCCTGTGATGCCACCGGCCTCAGCTCTCCACACTCATTATTCACCCTAGGAAAGGTCACAGGGACCTATTTTGTACCACGGGGCCAAGGCCACTGGATGTGGTTATAAGTGAGGCAAAGGCCGTGCTGTCACAGAGCTGATGTTCTAAAAGGGACAGACGAGCAATAAACAAGAAAATAAATGAGATAATTCCAGACAGTGAAGAAAGTGAAACACAGTGATGGAGTGGGGGTCTCTTCTGTGAGGGGGTCAGGAAGGTGACAGTTGAGCAGAGACCTGAATGTCAGGAAACCAGCCATGCACAGATGTGAAGGCAGAGCCTTCGAGGCAGAGCGGAAGCAGAAGGAGAGAAGTGGGAATGAGCATGGCACATTCTGGGAGCAGAACACAGCCCTGTGTAGCTGGAAGAGCCAGAGGGAATGTTGGGACAAGGGCGAGGGTTGGCAGGACCTCCTAGGACGTGGCCTGGAGTTTATTCCAAGCACACTGGAAAGTCAATGGAGGGCTCCAAGTCAGGAAGAAACATAAATGTTACACAGCTGCATGATAATTCCCCAGTAAGCAGAGAACTGCTGAGGACTGGGCCCGTTTGTGTCTTGTTCCTCTAGTAGCCTCAGCACTGAGCATGGGCCTGGCTCTGTTGTGGCTCCATAAATACTTAGTACAATGAAATTCCAGGGTTTCACTTAGGGCTCTGTTGATTGTAAGTGACAGGAAACCCAACCCAGTTTGGCTTGAGCAAAAGGAATAATTTATTGGCTGGCATCACAGAAGAGTTGGGGAGGCAGGACTGGCACACCTGGAAGCAGAAGCTTGAAGGCCGGCACTGAGTTCTGGTTTCCCTGTCTCCCCCTGGCTCTGGTGCTGGGCTCTGTTCTGACATGTTTCCCCCTCGAGGAGGCCCTGGTGCTACAGTAGCTCCACCTGCTTTTCATCCAGGTTCAAGTCCAGAGGCCAAGGGCAAGTTTGTGTTCCTGATAGTTCAAAAGAAGTTCTAGAATTTAATCTCATTGGTCTTGATTGATCTAGGTAGGGTCATGTGCACCCTGGGCTGGTCACTGTTTTCTGGAAAATTCTTCCATTGACCAGGCCTGAGCAGGAAGTAGGATCAGCTCCACTGGAACTCAAGGATTAACCATGAGTGGTGCTGCTCCTAAAATATGGAGGGGAAGTCAAAAGTCAGAAAGGGGGTGAGTGGATGCCAGCTGTCCAGAAGGAAATAGATGTTCACCTTCTTCAGTCAACTGAAATCCAGGTGTGCACTTTACTCGGTGTGTCAGATGGTTTACAGCCCCCTCAGCCATGTGCCTCTTCCCTGGCCAGGCCTGGCAGGGGCCATGTGTCTCCCTGTGGGCTCCCAGAGACACCCTGTCCTCCTCGGCTTCTGAGGCCAGCCTCCTGGCTCAGGCCTGTACTCTGCTTTACTCTTGTTCATTTGAGCCCAGAGCTGCCTTTTTATCAGCCAGGGCCTTTCCTGATAGCCTAGACCCGGTGAGACAGCAGGTGAGCCCTTGTGGCATTTGCTTGAAGCATGCAGGGAGCAGGTACCACAGAAATGCAGAGTTTCACCTCGGTGGGTCTTCAGCTCTGGCATCTGAATGCTCTGTGTCAAGATCATGTGGTTAAGAAGGACTCTGTGATCATTCCCTTCCTACACACTCAAAAATCCTGTTTTGCAACGTGGTTTACACTAATTATGTAAACAGGACTACAGGAGTAGGAAATAGTTAGAATAAACATACATCAGGCACCTCAGAAGCATCCATTTACATACAAATGGCAGAAACCAGCAATTTAGTAATGAACTTTTCAATCTAATTTCAGTTGCTATGTGTATCTTTAACTACAAACTATCCTGTTGTAAAAAGATTCCATTTTTAACCAATTTAAATAATTTTAAGGAATAGATATTTACCAGTATGTACCTTGATAAAACCAAAGCCTTTTTTCCTTTATATCACTTTGGAAATATTGCTATAGTTTTGTTTCACCTCGGGCCAACAGTTCTCTTCCAGAGGAAGACAATTCCAGTGTTATTTTTAAGCAAGGAAAGAGAATTCAGTATTCAGAACTCTAAGTCACTTATTCTTAAAAGCGGGCACAGTTCCACATGTTACTTTGCAAGGGCTTGGGATTGTCAGTTGGGGAAGATAGAAACCTCACATTCCAAACAGCACCTCCAAAGCCTGGCAGCTGGAGGCCACGGCCCAGAGGTGGAGAAATCAGTGCAGCTCACTGGAATCACTCATCTAAGAAGACAGGATTGTGGTTTTACATGGTTCCTGTGGTGTTCTGAGAAGCTTATGAGGGGTTCCCACAGAATAAGGCTTTTTCCATTTTTTGAAGAGATTATATTCCTCTACATCAGGTCCCAAAGACGCAATTCTGTGGGGCAACTGCGAAGTTGGAAACTGAATATGGTGAAAATGATCCTGTCACTATTCCTAGGAGCGTGGCTGCCTCCTCAGTGCTCACGAGTGTGTGGTGTAGTAGGGGGCAGGGCTGTGGTGACTGTGCGAGGGAGGTCACAGGAGAGCTTATGCGGTGTCTGGGAGGCCCCTCGGTGTCCACTCCTAGTTGTGTGGTTCATGGGGCCTCGAGTTTTGTAGTTTGAAGATGACTCCCAAACTGACCCTGAGAATGAGTCCAACGGCAGGTGACACCCAGCTGCAAGAGCCTGTATCCTGAGATGGGAGTGTGTTATAGAGTAGGGGGCTAATTCTTCTCATGGTTAAAAACCAGCATCTCCCTATCTGTCTCTCCTCACTGCACAAAGGACTTGATGTGGATTATCACGTCACACTCTACAAGGAAATGGCAAAACAAAAAGAAGTTTGGAGAAGCAAGGAAAGTACCCGTTGGAGTAGGAAGGCAAGCTCGGGGAGGGTGATGCAGGCGGCCTTGTCCCAAAGGCCTGCCTAGATGGAACAGGTCACCCTCGTGTGAACTATGACACCCAGAGCACAAAGGAGGCGGTGGAACCCATTTCACATGGAGGGCGAGAATTGATTCCCTGGTGTTTGAGGCCATGCCTCTTTTAAATGAATAGGTTTGCTCTGTCACTCAGGTAAATGCTTTGTGCTAACCAGAGCCCTGAATATTTCTCTTTTTTCCTAAAGGGAACTGAACAGCATGGGGATCTGGTATCGAATGGGCAGAGTACCAAGAAATCATGACTCATCTCAACCCACAACGCCTTCCCAGTCATCAGCTGCCTCCACCCCAGCCCCCAACCTTCCCAGGTGAGGCCTTGTCGGGGTGTCTTGCGTTGTCCTGTGGTCTTGGGTCCCTGCACAACATTTTAGAACACCATCACTTAGTGTCTGCTGAAATAGTGCAAAGTACAGCTGAATAATTGTAGAAGCAATATATCTTTAGAGGAGATTTTTAAAAATCCACTTGGAAATCTTTGCATTACATGAATGCAAAGGCTATTCTGTAGTCTATTTTGCATGTTCTGCAGACTCCTAAAATTGCAGATTATGCCACTTAAAATTGGCTTGCTATTCAAAAGAGCTGCTAGCTACACACAGACACGTGCTGTGTAGCCATGGGGTTGGGGTCACTGGACTTAAGGTTAAATTCCTTCTCTGTCTTGGCCAGCAACTCATTTGAAACCCAGGAGGGTAGGTGAGTTCTTATATTCTTCATTTTCATATAATTTCTTTTTCCAATGAGCTATAAAGTAAGAAATGGGTAGTTTGGGTATGAGAGAATAGTGAGGAGTTTTTCAGGAAATGCTAGTTTTAACAATTGTCTCCGCAGAGAAACTTGGGTGAGCCAGCTGTTTGCTCTTCAACTGATTTCAGTCGTAACAGGTATAACAGTCTCTACACTTTCTGCAAAAAGAATCCTGTCAAATAAAAATCCTGTGCAGCACTAGGAGTAAACTGAGGGCAAGGAACAAACAGCACTGATGGATTAAGCTTGAGAAAGGGATTGCAAAAGTAAATAAAACAAGAACGGTGAGGCAGCAACACTTAGGGATTGACGTAACATAAATGAGAATGGATCTCCAAGCTTCCACGTGGGTGAATAGAGATTAACAAAATCTGTCAGGAACCGGACAGAAGAGTCGCCAGTGGGTCTTCCTGGACCCTCCACAATACAGCCTGCCCTCCGGGACATCGCACCAGCTCTCTGTACTCTGTTCCTCTGTGCCAAGCCTCCATCTCACTTGGAAGAATGTGCTGTAATGAGGCTCCAAAGCCCTGAGGACTCTGTCCTGTGGGACATCCCCCATAAATACAATCTGGTCTTTCTCATGACAGTTTCGCAAACCAAGAGTGGTATTTAAACTTAAGTACCCCTGGAATTGCCTGAAACTTTAGAAGCAGTTTTCAATTTCATTTGGCATAAAAAGATGGGAATCTGTAATAAGCCTCCCAGAGTTGCAGGGTGAACAGTTGAGTCTCTTTGTTGGGTTCAGGAGTGTACCGCCCATCAGCACTTGTTCCTCGTTTGTGAGCCAGAGCGCTGTCAGCTCCGCCCTGGAGGGCACTGCTGAGGGTCACTGTCTCCTGTGCTGAAGGCTATATCAGGTGTGTCACCTGTGCTGGGGAGTCAGCTAAGTCCATCACCTGTGTGTCAGGGTACTCCATCATCTGTGCTGAGGCCCATCACCTGTACTCAGCTCAAGTGTGGGCTCCTTGCAGAGGCTGGAGAGCCCCCACAGGAGCAATTGCCCTGAAGTTGTTACAGCTGCTCCCTGCTGACATCATGTGGTCTAGAAGGGCCCAGAAATGGGCACCACCTCAGGCAGGTTTTGACTTTCTGTGGATAAAGAAAGAACACCAGTTCTCTCAGATAAAGCAGAGAGAGCTCTCAGAAGCCTGCTGGTCACTGTGAGAGCAAAGTCACTTGCACCTGAAGCAAGACGGCCGAGAACACTGAGCCACCGGCAGCCTGGTGAGTTTGGAGGGTAGTGCATCAGAACCAAGTGTTTATAAGGCTTACGTATTTTATCACCTCTGCTGTACAGTTTATGGTTTACAATGGCTGCAAGGAAATTGGATCAGTTTTGTTTTACTTGCCAAATAAAACAAATGTCAAAATAGTCAATATAAAATGTATTCTAATTTGGCTGAGTTAAGTCAGCCAGTATGCAGCAGGATAATTGAATGTTCATTAATGCTTCCAAGTAAAAACCGTTTGTCTGTCCCAAGTTCTCCTGTGCGGTAGTTTACAGGTAGGATGCACACCTCTGTGAGCCTCATCCATCAGGGTTTTTTGGTTTTTGTGGGATTTTTTTTGTGTTGTTTTCCTATCCAGTATCTTTATTTTAAAATGAAATGTTGATTATTCATTCAAATTTTCCATTGAAGACCTAGGAAAGGATGAGTATGCTGTTTTATTCCTTGAGGCTTCAGGTTTCTACACTCTCCAGAGGAGGAATCCGATGGGGAGCAGTGGCTGGGGCTTGTGCTCCGGGTGCTGGGGGTCTGCCAGGAGCCCCTCAGTGGGGCCTGCAGGGCTGCACACCAGCTCCGGGATTTCCTGTCTTCCCTCTCCCAGCCAGAGCCCCGGACATTAAGCTGCACTGGCAGCTTCTATGCCTTTGCTCCCAGTGCTCCCTGCACATGAGGTGTGTTTGACAGGTCTCACGCAGAGGACTCCTCTCCCAGGAAGCCCTCCCGGAGGCTCTTGGGCTGGGCCTGTGCTGGGTCTTCTTCTCTGAACGCTTCCGGGGTATCTCGAGTCCGTGTGGTGGTGTGGGCACGTGGTGAGCCTACAAGGAGCTCCAACAGCGCCCACCTGAATCCAGGCACGAATTCAGTTTCACCATAAATGCGTCACTGGTAACTCCTCCAGACGACTCCCTGGTCCCTGAGCACTGCGTGAGTCTTTTCCGATGGCGAGAGTAATCCAGGCTTGTAGAAAATTGGCAGAATGTAGAAAGTATAAAAAAACAGGAATTCCATTTCCCACGAGCAAATGCTTATAACCTTTTGTTATATTTCCCTCAAGTCTTTTTCTTGTGTACTTTTTACATAGGTGATATCATATCGTGTAATAGCAAGTCCGCATCTTGCTACTGCTTTCTCAGGTAGCCTTAACCGTAAACCTGAGAACCACGTCCAGTGCGGTCTTTGTGTGGCGTGGATCGAGCCGCTGGGAGCGCGGTAACGCAGCGCCCTCTACTGTCCAGCCGTGGCGGTGGCGGGGAACGCGGTTCTGAGCCGGAGCTGGTGGCAGGCCCTTTCCCCGCAGAGCCCTGGCCCAGGCCAGCCGGGAGGACCTAGGAAGGGGTGGGTCACAGATCTTGCTGCCTTCTTGAGTCTGTATTCTTCTCCAAAGACAAAACCGTGTACTCCGCCTCCACTTCTTGTGTCATCACTCAGATTTCAAAGAATTTCCTGCCATTTTTTGGAATGCCATTCATTCCCAGCTTTATTTCAGATAAAGGTGGATCTTTGCACCGTCTGTAGGCCATCACCTGAGGACCTCGTGGTTCTAGCAGCACTGCCTTCTCTGTCCAAAATCAGGAACTGCCTCTAGAAGCAGGAGCTTCCCGCAGAAGCTCAGTTATTGCAGAAAATGCTGTGGTGTCACCGGCTTTGGAGTTGTCCTTTTGGAGCAGGCAGGTCCCCAGGGAGAGGGATGCTCCTGGGCTATATCCAGTGAGTTGGTGGCTAAGGCAGTAGAAGGTGGCTTGGCAGAGCTCCTCTCCCTCATACAGTGACGCTTTATCTCACACACAGACATCGCCACACACATCTCTTCACTGTCTTCTAGTGAAGAAGGGCACCCACTTCTTATGGGACCCAGAGCCTCTCCATATCTCTGGCCGCAGGCGCTCCATCCCCTGCCTGCCTGTGTCATGCACGTCAATCAACAGGAGAGAGCTGGCCTGGGGACGGAGGCACAGTCCCATCTCTGTGGCCCTCTTTGGGGCTGGGCCCAGCTTTGTGAGTCAGCCTCGGGCATGCGATCAGATGGGGGGTTTCTGATTCGGCTCTGTGCTGCTGTCTGGGGCAGGGGGGCCAAGAGAGGAAACACCTTCCTGGCCTCTATCAGAGCAGCCCCTCCACCGTCTCTCACATGCAGGGTGTCACCTGTTTCTGCTGGGAAGAAAAGGTTCCACTGCTGCTGGGACAGAGGTTGGGAAGAGCCCCATGAGGCAGGTGGGCTCACAACCGCTGGAGCACCAGAAGTCCCCAGTGTGATAAGGGAATGGCTCTGTGTCGACCCAGGAGGAGGCCCCTGGTGGGCTGCTGCCCTCTAGCTCAGCAAGCAGCAGAACCATGGCTTGATAAAGACATCAGAGGCATGCTTATCAAATTTGCAGATGAGGCAGAGTCATTAGGGTGAGCTGCCGTGCTGAATGACAGAATCAATACTCTGCATCTCCTCTACAGCCAGAACAACCTGCTGGAGTCAGGGAGGCGATGGGCGCAGGCGGAGAGGGCCCCCAAGGTTCAAAAATCCATCACACAGGAACCAAACTGAGGCCTGGCTTAGCAGCTGAGTGTGTGAAATGGCGGGGGTCGGAGCGTGGGTGTGTGGAGTGCAGCCTGGTGTGCACAGCGGGAAGCCCTGAGTGGAGTCCTGCTCCTGGGGCATGTCCACTGCCTCACACCACCAGGCAGAGGTTACCTGAATCCAGTGTCAAGTTTGAGGAATCCAGTTTGGACCTGAGTACAGACAGGCCAGCCCGCTGCAGATGTCTTAAGGGTCAATAGCAGAAGAGAAAGTAGAAGTGTTTCCAGGTAGGGATGGGGGGTGGAGAGATGGCTGGGGGCTCCAGAAGGCAGAATTAGGTCAGGTGGACTGAAGTTACAAGGAGGTAGATTTAGGCTTAACACTTTAAAAAAATCAGTAAAGACAGCTTCCCCAAGGTGAAAATTCTGTGGCATCAAGAAGCTGACCTGAGGGGTGATGCGCTCCCAGATGCTAGGCGTGGTCAGGCAGCATTTGGATCCTTCAGACCGCAGGAGAATTAGAGCAATCAGTGTTTCTTAAGCCTTATTTAAGAAACGTGTCTATTCCCTCTCCCCACCTACAGAAGTTCAGGTTCGGCAGACCTACGTGTTAGGGCCACAGACACCTTGCCCAGAGAACTTCAGGGCCCTCCAGTGGGCAGGGAGGGCACAGAGCAGCGAGCCTTGGTTTCAGAGGTTCTCAAGCCGCCATCGATGCTGCTTCTGTATCTGACTTGCAGCCATTGCCTTCCTCCACTCACCAGTGCCGAGGTCAGAGGGGGAGGCATGGATAGTGGAGAGTTGCTGCTGTGCAGCCTCCCTGAGAGGGAAGGCTCAGAGGGGACTCCCACAACGTCCGGGGCCCTCCCTTGGCGATGCGGACGCCATGTCTCCGTCCAGGGTAGGCAGGCATGAGCTGACGACGAGTGGTATTCTGTCCCTTTCAGAGTCTGTCAGAAACATGTAGTCTGGCCTCCGGGTGGCTAGGATTTTTGGGACATCTCGTGTTTATGTGAACATCCATCCTGCAGGGGCTCTCCTAGAAAATCTGCAACGTGTGGTTCCAGTAGCCTCACCCCACCCTTCCCGCTGACCTGGGCGGTCCTCACCATGGTCCTGAGGGAGAAGCTGCTGCCCAAACTCTCCTCCCCACAGACCCCAGGCCATGCACACATCCTGTGACCTTTCCCTAACACTGTCTCTCTTGGGGGAAAGGGTTATTTTCCCACCCGAAGCCACAGAGCATTTCTCAGCCATTGAGTTCTGACCGGCAGCCTCCCCTGTGAAGTGCAGCTCCCAGGAGCCTCTCGGCATGTCAGCCAGGCCTGGGTTGCCCGTAGGAGGTGACGTGGTGCTCGCTATTGCAGTCATCTTCCTGTAATTTGTCAGCTCCCCGCAAGTTGTCAGTCACACATTCGGAAGTATGTTTCTTAGTGACAGACATAATTGTACTTAACTTTTTGCATGGATGTTATCAATCTGTGACAGATACTCTGGGAAATGGGGCATTTTGATTGCAGAAGATCTGTCACATGCATTTAGTCTTCCTCTCAGGGACACCAGGATTCAGTCACAACTTTTGCATGTCGATGTCAGGTTTTGAGAACATAGATCCTTGCTGACCTCAAAAATCGTTCCATCACTCCGATCCCAGGGCTGTCATTGGAAAGGTTAATGGCCCTTCCTAGAGGAGAGGAAAATCATGCTGTAGTGATCTAGAATTCAGGCCGTGCCGCCCGGGCTTGTCCCCATCACATCGTTGTCAGAAGCCCATGAGCGTGCCACGCTCCGTCCTGGCCTCTCCAACCCTGCCTTCCCTCTGGACATGGGGATCAACTCCACTACTTTCTGATTAACTGGCAGAGTAAGTCAGCAGTGGGGGTGGAGCCTTAGTTCACCAGTTGGGGCCTTGTTGTCCACACTGACAGCCCCAAATCCTTTGGCTGCCTTCTGTCCATTTTCAATTGTAAGATGGCCCTTGTACCCCAGATGACATGTCGCCTGTCCTGTTGTTGCAGGACTTGAACGAAAGGCCCAGAATCGCACAGATCAGGGAGGCTGAGTTTTCCTTTTCCCGTTGAGGTGTTTACCTACCTGTTCAGAGTGGCAAAAGGCTTGGCGCTGGAGGCATTTGCCTGTGAGAAGTTTCTCCCTAGGGTTCAGTAGGGGAAGGCTCAGTGCAGAGGATCGGAGTTGAAATCTGTGGTTTCGTGTAAGGTGCATCATTTACGAGAGGGGTTCTGTGTATCCCAGGTGATTCCGATGACTCTTTTTGTCCCCTAGTAATAAATTGTGACATGGATTTTGAGCTCCACTTCCATAGTGGCAAGAAATGGTTTGGGGGCAGGTGAGCTAAGCAATGGAGCACTCTATCCTGGTCCCATCAAAAGAGGGCTTGGGGCGCTGGGTGTGGTGGCTCATGCCTGTAATCCTAGCACTTTGGGAGGCTGAGACGGGAGGATCACTTGAGTTCAGAAGTTCAAAACAAGTCTGCGCAACATGGCAAAACCCCGTCTCTACAAAAAAATCAAATACAAAAATTAGCTGGGTGTGGTGGCACAAGCCTGTGGTCCTAGCTACTCAGGAGGCTGAGTGAGAGGATTACTTGAGCCCAGAGGTCAAGGCTGCAGTGAGCTGTGATCATGATTCCTCCATTGCATTCCAGCCTGGGAGACAGTGCAAGATCCTATCTTAAAAAAAAAAAGGAAGAAGACGACGAGGGCTTGGCCCCTGCTTTTCTGGCATGGGGGCCTTCCGACACCTCTGCAGGTCATGTCCAGGCATAACCATGGGTCTGGCTTCACTTGGAAAAATTAGATTTCCTCTTCCTTCACACTAAAACCACACACGCTTTTTGTTTGTTTACCTCTAAAGACAGAACACACATTTTCATTGCCTTTTAAGATGAAGACTGTAGCACAGGGTTCTTTACACAGGGAGCACAGACATCAGCACGGGGGTGTGAATGATCCCACTGCGCAAGTGGCATCTTCCAGCCGAAAGGACCAGCAGCCAGCCCTGTCTCAGAGACGAGCCCTCTGGAGGGGTCGAACCTGAACACTAAATCAAAGATGGATCCGGGGTAGGCTTCTGGGGCTCAGGTATTATTTCTGTAAATAGCCTGCATTTACATTCTTTGCCTTTAACTTTAAAGTCCACGGTGGCCTGATAACTGCACTGGGGTTTTCAGACATGCATATATGTTCCTTTTTCCTCAATCCAGAACCTTCACTGGCTTCCTGTTATCTGACCGCCCCCCACACATCCTCTCACATTAATTAGGCGAGTCTCCTCTTGGCTCCAGGGCACACCATTGTTATTCCAAAAGCATCTCTGCTCTGGCCCTCACCATGCACCTCAGTTTGTACCAGCCCCTTCCCTCCTGGAAGAGTTAGACTGGACTCCAGAATGCTTAGGATTGGCCCTGACCAGCCCCGCCCCAGGCCTGTAGTAGCCCACACCAGTGCTAGAAAGCCTGGCCCGCGTCGTTTCCCTTCTTCTCCAGTTGCCTGCGTCATACGGCTTGGCATCTCACAGTTCCCTGTCATTGCTGCGTGTATTTCTGTTTGATCTTACTGACTAGATTTGCTGCTTACTGATGACAGAGATCCTCATGTTTTCCTTTTTCTCCTTTAAAGCCTCAAAAGAGGCTAGTCACACAGAAATAGCAATGATGATCATATTGCATCACCGTTCATCAAATCTGAGCGAGTACTTTCAACCATGTCATCTCATTCCATGCTCACAGTAAGTGCTCAGTGGAAAATGTGTGGCCCCAAGATGGTAAAGAACTCTGAATTCCAGGTGGCTGACATGTGTTAGGCACCCAGAAAGTATTTATTGGATGCATAAAGTGAGTTAGTTTAATACATAGGACTGGACATCATATTTTATGCATCGCCCCTTCCATCCGTCCATCCATCCAGCAGAGACTTATCATGCATTTATTAGGTGTGAGGTACTGTTCAAAGGCTTTACAAATAACTCCTTTAAATCTTTTTTTGTTTGTTTGTTTTGAGACAGAGTCTCACTGTTGCCCAGGCTGGAGTGCAGTGGTGCTATCTCGGCTCACTGCAACCTCTGCCTCCTGGGTTCAAGCAATTCTCTCACCTCAGCCTCCCAAGTAGCTGGGACTACAAACGTACGCCACCATGCCTAGCTAATTTTTTGTATTTTTAGTAGAGACGGGATTTCACCATATTGGCCAGGCTGGTCTTGAACTCCTGACCTCAAGTGATCCACCTGCCTCGACCTCCCAAAGTGCTAGGATTACAGGTGTGAGCCTCCACACCCGGCCAACTCGTTTAATTCTAATAATAGCTGTGTGAGTCAGTTACTATTATCAGCCCAGGTTTAAGTTGAGGCAACTGACATCGAGGAGGTCAAATCCCTTGCCCAAGGTCAGGGCTAGGATCTGCACCCAAGCAGGCAAGCTACCGTTAGTGTGCAGACTGTCATGAGGCCCCCGGCCATGAAGCCTTTCATCAGGGAACCAAGCATGTGCCTGGAGGGGCTGGTGGATAGGTGGGGTGCCCATTCAGGTGGCCCCGCCATCTTCCTGTACTGCTTCTCCAGGCTCCTGACCAGCAGCTGGTGAATGAGGACTTCCCAGGGCGTGTGGGTGGGGAACTCGTCCCGCAGAAGCCCCTCTGGTCGGAAACCGCCTAAGCAGTCTTAGGGAGACGTGTGAACTTTGGCTGGTGTCCAGCACACTTGCACTGTGGTCGCCGATTGAGGGAACATGTGGAGGCCGCCCCGGGAGGTCCCGGCACCACCATCCCTCCCTCGCTTTGAAGCGGACGTTTTAGCAGGGTTACGAGCAGTGTGGTTGATTCTGGTGATCATGAGAGTGGCATGAAAGAGACCTACAGAGCGAGATTATTTGAATATCTTCAAAATGCTCGTGAACAGAGCGGTGGCCACTCTTGGACCAGTATCAAACTTAGTTTTGGTGTCAGAGTAATTTTGAAGGGGAAATTTCATTAGAATGCAGTTCAGTATTGTTAGATATGAATGATGAGTTTAGGCTGAGCAATACACTTTTTGATATTAATTTTTAATACAGCTTCTTGGGAAGTCAGAGCTTCTATTTAATGAAGAATTGACGATTCGTCAGTTCAGCCCCCACCTTGGAGCTGGCCTTGGCGTTCGCACTCTCATGTCAGATTTTTGACAAGGTATTTGCTGCTTGTAAATGTGTTATCTTTGTAATTTTGGTGACTTTCTGAGTGTCTTATTTTTCTCAGTGGTCATGGTGGTTATGTGTGCATTTTTGTTGTTATCGTCCTGAGAAGCAGGGTTAGAAATGGGAAATTATTCCCTTCTGAGTCCAGCTCATAAGTGTGCAAGGGCTCTTTGTGCAGTTGGTTTCAGCGCCAGGGTTTGGAGAAAGGCTTTTTTCAGGATTATGAAAATAGTTTTCTGTGTGTCAGAACAGATTTATCAGTTCACTTTAGGGTCGGTTTTGTGAACCAGACCATTTAGAGGAGGATATTTTACCTTTTATCAGAGTGGAAGCTGACAGTCTATTTGCAGGTAGCTCTGTGGAATGTTTCACCTGGGTCTCTCAGTGTAAATCTAGCTGCCAGATAAAGTAAAAATGGGCGTTAAACCAGTAATATTTCCCAGGATTTTACTACCACCCCCCACCCCCCGCCCCAACTATGCTGCTCTATTTCAATGCAGTTTCAATTATTAATTGGGATATTTAATAAAATCCTTTGCTTGCAGTTACTTTTAAAAGGCCTTTTGAGTTCGTCTGGGTTTGGTTTTTGCCAGTGGGTAGGGTAGAATTCAATCTGAATATCCTTCATGAGCAGCAGATGTTTTGTTTCCAGTTGAATAATAATATTAATAATTATTATTATTAGAATAAATGCAGTTATTATTATCATCATTATTATTTCAGCTGTAATTTTCTGGGCATCTTGTGCCAGGCATTGTGTAAACATTTTATATATATATATATGCACACACATATACACACACAGATATATATGTAGTTTTAATCTTTATAACCATGTTGTGAGGTGAATAATTGTGTCCTCATTTTATTTTGTTTTGGTTTTGTGGGTTTTTTTTTTTTTTTTTTTTTGAGACGAAGTCTTGCTCCGTTACCCAGCCTACAGTGTTGAGAAGACTGAAGCTTGGAGAGATCATGACTCATCCAAGGGCAGAGACTTAGGATTTAGAGGGGTTGTGAGCAGAGGAGAGGTCTCACCATAACGCCCTGCCTGCCTTCAAGGAGCCTCAGGGCTTCCTGATTGAACGCTAACCCTCTGCCGTGAGCTAGCTGGACCTTGCATCCAGCCTGTAGCCCACATTCCACCTCCTCCTCACTCATGGCTGTATTTTGCTAAACAAATTGTTTTCCACAGCTTTTGAGTTGGATTGGGCAGGGAGGAGACAAGTGTTGCCTTTGGCTCTTTGATAGAGGATGTGCTGCATTCAGTCCAGACTGCAGCTTGCCCTGCGCTCTCACGCACACAGCCCTTTATGAATCTGACTTTGGCAGTCCCCCTACTCTTGAATTTTTGAAAAGCGGATATTTTAGTAGGCTGGAAGAAGATGAAAAGCTAGCGTTGCCCATATGTTCCTTGTTTTTAAAAGTAAGGTCAGCGAGGTTTAGAGACTCTTTAAATATTTCAGTTTATAAGATTAGACTAGATCATCTGGAATGGAAGTGTGGTGCCCCTGGTCCCAGACTTGGCTTTTTTCTTCATTTCTTTTATATGGGAGGTAGGTGTTTTGGCATTGCAAGGTTCAAGTGTAATAAAACTTAAATGTAGTGAATAAATACCATGATTTGGAGTGTTGCTGTGGCTATGAAAGTTAGTTTCCTTTCTTCATCTTTTTTTTTTTTATTAAGTAATCAGTGACTTGACAAATAGCAGATTGGTACAAGGATTGTAACTTAAGAAACTGAAAACTCCCATGCTTTAAAGGAGTATAGGCTTTGACATTTTTCTGCGGAAGCATTTTCTTCACTCATTTAAATCTTCCTAGGCTGAGATTAATCATTGATCCTGAAATGTACACTTGAATAGTTTGAAATTCAACACAAGTGTATATGTTTAGTGAAGACATTTTCTCTTGGGTTATCAGTGGTCAGTGATTGTAGTGGTGGTTTTGCTTGACCCCAGGGTATCTACAGAAGCCTAGGATCTGAGCAAATATCTAGCCCAACCGCAAGTTGGGACTAGATCTCACTTACTGGTACAGCACACCTAATGTTTTATGCCTCTCACCCAAAAAGCGTTTTTACGGCCAGGATGTGCCCATGGTCACCAACAGTAACTGCTGGGAGACACGTCAGGGAGAGGTAGCTGTGGTCACTGCCTTGTACAACAGCCAAAAGCCCAAAGCAGGAGGGACCCAGCCCTTCTCCCAGCACACAACGAGTGGGAGCTCTGTGTGCTGGCCGGCATTTCCCGTCACGTTCAATAGGACCGTTCACTCTTCATACTTCTTCAATTCTAAATTTCAGAAGTAATTTGTCACTTTAGAGGAGGGCGTCATTAATAACCATTATTTAGAACTGTCGAGTCTTCCTCTCTGTCTGTGAGTGTCTGAGTTAAGCATCCCCAAAACTGGCCTTGTTGGTGGCAAGCAGTGCCCCCACATTGACAGATCGAGACTACCCCACCCCCACCTACGCCCTCGCAACCCAGTTCTTCCCCGTCTGCCTTTAATCACCGCGAGGGGGGTGACAGGGAATGGCTATGGCATGTCCTCCTGGAATTCATTAGCGTTATTACCAAAGACCGTGTTGTAAATTGAGATTTTTTTTAACTGCTAGGAAAAAATTTCTCCTTAACTATTTCATTTTATTGTACTTAAAAAAAAGAAAGAAAGATTTTTCTCGTCAAACTTTTGGAGCAGAATAGTTCAGAAACCCGACTTCAGATCCCACTGGGTGTGGACCCTGAGTTGTAAATGAAGCTGAAATCGCATCTGGTTACCCTTGAGCTCTGGGGTGAGGGCCAAGGAAGAACCCCCAAACCTTCCGATGGGTGGTTAAGAAAAAGAATTGCCATTCAATGTATGTTAATGCGCATTGTTATTCTTTAACATTAAAATTCCACTAAAGTACTAATAATTACTGTTAATATCTTTCGGTGGAAACTTACAGTAAAGGAGCAGTAGTGGAAACAGTATTTAAGGGCGAGCTGCCGGCATGATAAGAATGCAAATAAGCGTTATTAGCCTAATGATTTTGCCGTCGCCATGGTTGTGCAGCAGCAGTGTTGTGAATATGTCATCTAGCACCCGTGAATTTGGAAAGTGTGTCAAAACACAACTTCAATTAGTTTGCTCTAATTATGGCTCTGGAGAGTTTGTAACTACATCACTCCTCATTAAAAGAGATTTTCTTATATGGATTAATGTAATATACAAAGGAAAGTTTCAAAGTTCCCGATGCCATTCGCTCCCCCGACGAATGAGCCAGGGGCAGGCCTGATGGATCCGGATCCGGGGTCTGTGCCTGCAGTGGGCCCAGGCAGGGGGCTGGGGAGGCTCCCTCCTTCTGCCTGGCCATCCACTTCCTGCTGAAAGTGGCCACTGCAAATGGAGCCTTTTCCACAAGAGGGGAAGTGAACCCATCGCAGGCTTTTAAGGAGAAATGGCTAACCTGAAACTATCAGGATGTCCCTCCTTCTCGGCTTCTCGGTGAAGGCTGGAAGCAGAAAGGTCTCTGGACCTACCATAGTCCAGTCCCATGTGCGCACTCAGCCCTTGGCCATGTCCTGGGTCCTTCGGGGAGATTATATGGGAAAATGTGTTGTTTTTGGTCATGTAGAATCACATGGTATCTATGAAATGTTAGTAAAAGTCTTTTCAGATAGCAAAGGCATACATTAAGGAAACGTAATCACCAAGCTGATGTATAGTTCTAAATGCTATAATTGAGCCTTGGCCATCTTGAAAGAAGAAAGAGAGTTCACGTTTTTTTGTCCTGTTGCGGACGTTCCCCTCCCCAAGGACACCTGTCCCACAGCGCCCACCCTCTTGAGTCCCACTCTGCAGGGTTTTGATGGCCACCTTGTCACCTTGCCTCAAATTGGCCTTGTGGGACTGTTCCTTGAGCTTTGCCGGCCCCACCTCCACCATTCTGCTGAGCCCCCGGCCACAGCGGCATCATGACTTCCATTGTGGGGGGCTCAGTGATGCATTTTGAACCCAAGAGTTAAATTTTAGAATGCCGGTTGAGGAGGCCTGGGTTTTGGTTTTCCTTTGATTTAGCCACACGGTGCAGATGATCCAAAATACAGCCTTGAAAACATTTTTGTGGGCCTTTGAGTGTTCTCTTTGTCATCACTTTTGGTGAGTAACTGTGTGTGTGTGTGTGTGTGTGTGTGTGTGTGTGTGAGTCCCTTGGGCCTTCTTTACACCACTCACAGGCAGTGTTACTTTGAGTGAGTTTTATCACTCTCTGAGCCTATTTCTTCCTCTGTGAAATGGGGATAAAAATGCCTCCTTTGCAGGATTTGTCATGAGAATTAAATGGGAGGACACAGCACCACCCTGGTGCCCAGTGAGCACCCGTGCATGCTGGCTTTCTGTCTGTGTCCAGGATTCAATGCCGAACTTAGCCTAAGCATGAGCAGGGCATCCCCTTAGACCTTTCCTTTGTCACCACATGGCTCCCACCTGCTGCAGTTACAACTCCAGTCACCAGCACCCCCTCCAGCGCCTCACAGCATCAGAGACCGGGCACAGGCATCCTCCCCTGCGGAGCTGGGACTAGAACGGCTGTGCTCACAGGTGAGCAGCTGGGAAGGGGTTAAGACAGTAATTGTGTAAGTCTTCCAGGCTTTCTCCCAGTTCTGCGATAATTTGATGAAGAACTTCACCCTAATTAAATATTCAAATTAGGAATAAGTGTCAATATGGCTTCCCATTGCCTGGAATGATGATTAATTGTATTCAAAACTCTAGTGGCCCACTGTAATCTAAACCTAACCGTTGTTCTTGATTATTTCTGCACCACACTTGCCATGTTTTTGTTTTAAGATTTAAACTAGTAATTGATTTGCCATATGCCGTCAAGCTGCACGTACTTTATGCATTTAGGAACTTAGGGAGTTTGGAATTGTGATTTCCTTCGTCTTCCAGTGGCAGCTTTTTTTTCCCCTTGTCCAATGCAGAGTGATTTGGTTTTGTGTGTGTGCGCGCACGCGCGTGTGTGTGTGTGTTGCCCATGAGGAAAACCCATTCTACAGTCAGCCTGGTAGGTTGGTGTTACATTGATCATGGCAAATGGGCTTCCTCAATGGGAAATGAACAGGTCTGTGTTTGCACTTACTTCGTGCCCTGTGTCATCTCAGTAAAGCAACATGGCATGTGGAAAGAGCATGAATGCACATCCTAGCCCAGCCATTTTCTTCAGCTGTGTGACTTCGAGTGAGTTACTTAACCTCTCCGAACCACTTTTCCCCCATGTATAGGGTACTACTTCCCTTGCTGGATTGTTTACATTAGAGATGTGTATGAAGCATGAGGAACAGTGCAAGTGCCCAGTGGGTAGTAACTGCCATAGTCCTAAATAATTACAGGAGCGAAAATTCCAGAAACAAAGCCTTCATGCAGGCCTCCCTGGAAAGCCACTCCTAGCCATGCAAGTCAAATCCCATTTCCTACCTCTCTGACTCCCAGAGCCTGCGTTGCCCATCCTTGGCTTTGTGACATCTCTTGGGCCACTGTCTAGACTCTTGAATTACTATTTCATTGCTCAGGCCTCTTCTCCCCAGCCACAGTCTTTTCTTTTTGCATGTTGGACCATGGCTCCCACGTCCCCGGATACCTCCCAGGGCCTAACAGAGTGCCTGGCCTGTAGTAGACTCTCAACAGATGTTTGTTATTTTGGATATTTCTTTTGAGATGGAGTCTTACTCTGTCACCCAGGCTGGAGTGCAATGCCGTGATCTCTGCTCACTGCAACCTCCGCCTCCCAGGTTCAAGCAATTCTCCTGCCTCAGCCTCCTGAGAAGCTGGGATTACAGGCGCGCACCACCACACCCAGCTAATTTTTGTATTTTTTAGTAGAAATGGGGTTTCACCATGTTGTTCAGGCTGGTCTTGAACTCCTGACCTCGTGATCCACCCGCCTCGGCCTCCCAAAGTGCTGTGATTACAGGCATGAGCCACCACACCCAGTTATTTCTTTTTCATGCCACTGTTTTAAAGTCGAAGCATATAACCGTATTGTCCTTTATGGCCTATCTTTTGATATTCAGAGCTTTTACTTTGTGATATAGGAGATTAACGTTTGTGTTTCAGTTGACTTATAGATAAATTCCTAAAGGGGAAGATACAAGTTTCATTTGGTTTCTTAAACTGTCTCAGTGCCAGGCAGTGCCTAGCACACAGTAGGAGCACAGTAAAGTGCGCTGAGTCAGTCGCCACATCCTAATTATAGCGGCCTTGTGCGCCTGTTGATACTGGTCCAGCTCCCCTGGGATGGGCTTGTGTTCATTGGGTAATACTTGGAATTAAGTTTTAGGTCTGGGCATAGAAGGTTTATAAGATAGTGACTATAACTGTAGAGGAAATAGGTCTGTTTCAAGTTTTACAAAACCTTACTTGTCTTGGCTGGTGTCAATTACAAAACGAAACAAAAAAGAGACTCATCAGACTGTGAGAAATGATAGTAAACTTTGCGCATGGTGGTTTCTCCCTGAGGTTGGCTCCAAAATCAATATGAAAAGAAAAATCACCACAACTAAAAATATTTTAGAGCCTAGAGTGATTAAAATAACTGACTCTCTGTTTTAGTGGAACCAAGTTACAAGAAAGAATTACAGTATCTCCTCACATCTCTGGGTCTTCACAGATCTCAATCGTAATTCAGAGCCTCACTTGGGAAACACAGGGGACTTGGAGCAGGAATTCTGGCTGTGAAGTCATTGAGGAGGATTCGAGTGTTAGTCGGGCCCTTCCAGCTGAAAATGATTCATTTTAATTACCTTCCAGGGCGATCTGATACCTGAGCATATGGTCTTTAAGAAATAAGGTTCCCCAAACTGTCAGCAAGTGTGGGCAATGGTCAGGGACCTCTTTCTGACACCGTTGACCAGCCTTGGAGAGCGGGTGCTCTAGAAGGTGCTTATTAAAATGCCAGCAGGTGCAGCAAAGGTCCCCTTCCGTGTGACTCCCGCACCCTGCTTGTGCCAGGTGTTTTATAAGAGCCTTTTTCTTCATTAAATGGCATTCATTAAGCACGTCCTTACACCTGGCACAGAAGCTGTGCGTCACAGATGACTTCTTCCCAGTGGTGTTTGCAGGAATAAAGTGGAATTTCATTTAGCCATTTGCTGTGTTCTTCTTCCCCTTCCTATCTTAACTTGATTTTTGTTGCTTTTCATATTTCTTCTGCTGCCCCCACAATCCATTCCTCTCCTTTGTACATGACCTCTGGTCTTTGTCCACCAGCAGACACATTATATAGAAAACAAGGTGTCCCTTCAGCACCAAGCACCACCACGCTGGATGCTTTCATACGTGTGTCTCTTCTACTCTCCCAACCACATTGAGAAGCATTCCCCTAGTTTTTGCCATCTTTTTTTCTGATTAAAAGAAATAATTTTTCATCGAAAAAAATTAACACTTAAAAAATATGGGAAAGCAGTGGGGAGAATCCACACTCCCACTTTAGAGGCTTCTGTCATCAATACCATGAGCCTCTCCTGCCCCTCAGTCCCCTCTAAGTTTCTCCCTCCAGCCCTTTGCTGTACTGTAGCTTAGCTGTGTGTGCCCATGGAAAAAAGATTGTCTTATGGGATTGTTTATAATACATCATTCTGCAACTTTGTTTTTGCTTGGCTGGTTTTTTGGTTTTGTTTTACTTAACAGCCAGTCTTTGGGAGTTGGCCATTTTTACAGAAAAACCTCTGGCTCTCTTCATCTATTCGTTCTGTCCTACTTTAGCATTAAATGAAAATTCCACATTTTATTAGCCTCCTCTTATTGATGGTCATTGGGCTGCTCCCAGTTCATTGCCATGACAAATGCCGCCCCAAGGCCCCGGTTCCTGTCCTTTCCTTCCACAGCTGAGATCATATTCCATACACAGATCCCGAGCTTCTCACTCCAACCCTCTCCACAAAGCCTGTAAACATCATTTTATGTCTGCATAATATTCTGAGTCAGACATTGTAATATTATTTCCAGTTTTTGAGTAGACTGTCGTAATTAAGAGCATGAATTGTGTAATTGGCCCCATCAGCATTCAGATCCAAGCTCCTGCACACTCTGTGTTCAAGTCCAAGCTGTATCCAGCAGAGAGGCAAGCTGTGGAGCCTCTCTCAGACACCTGTGGAGTAGGGGTGCTCTCAGCACCTCGCCGTAGGATTGGGTTAGGGATCATAAGATGCATATGATAGGTACACGCTGTAAACAAGTCAACTGATGATATTTTTAAATTTTCTTAAATAGGTCATTTCCCACATTTCAGGTTCTTTCCTCAAATTTCAAAAAGGGAAGAATAAATGCTGGTCCTTTTGTCCCATTACTTCCCCTTTCTTAAGTATTAAATTCGAATCATCTGGAATGTATTATTAAGTGTTTCTCCTAGAGAAGGTGACATGAGTAATCTTCTGTTGTTGTCTTCCTGCACGAAAGACAACTTGAAGTAGGACAAAATTGCTGAATCACAACTATTTTCACCTTCAAAACTCTGTGGCTGCATCGTCTTCCAGCATTTAGTATGGCAGAGGAAAAGTCTGAAGTCACCATCAGTATTTGCCAGGATGTATCCTCTTTTCATTGCATTTTCTGGAATCCTGTGAACCCCATTGGTTGTGTGTGTGTGTGTGTGTGTGTGGTGTGTGTATGTGTGTATAAGGGTTGGGAGATCAAAGTGGCAGCTGCCTCTGACTATGAGTGCGCCTCTGCCTTGCAAGTCACCACTCTCTCGACGCTGCCCTTTGACAGTCTGGGGGGACAGCAGGCACTGCAGCTGCCTGGGCAGAACCGTCTTCATTATATGTGGCCACTGGGTCCACAAGATTAATGGTAACATTTTAAAAATTCACACAGACCTGGAATCAGCACTAGAAAATACAGATTTAAATTAACAAGGAAAAAGCAGAATCCCATCAAAGGAAATAAATCGTGCTGGCAACTATTGTCACATAATAAAATGTATTCTATAACTGAAGGGCTTTTATATGGAGCTGTCTGCAGCTTAGTGGCCATGTTAATTGAATAAGGTGCCTGAGACTGACTTGGGGGAAAAAATGAAATTCCCCTCAACATGTATTTAGCTGGAGCTGTCATCGTTGGCAGCGTGTACTTGCTGACCTATTTGTTACGGAACAGCCAGTCCCTCCTGCAGAGAGATGTGATGGCCACCAGAAGCAGCAGGGTGAGCCCTGTCTCCTTCGGGCAGTTCCACGGGTGGGGGAAGGGGAGGATAGCTTGGTAACGCTCCCCAAAGATTTAGGGACTGTCCCAGTTACAATTCTCCAGTGACCAAACAGATTTTGGAATAATAATCCATCATTGGAGTCAAGTGGCAGAAATGGTTGTCCTCTGATGGACAGCCCTTGCTCCAGGGGTGCAAGACCTACTGGGGAAGGTGCCAAAAGGCCTTTACCTCCCGGCGCTGTCCTAAGTAGAGACAGTTTCTTGAGCCTTTGAGTCTCCTTCTCCTTAGTCTGCTGGGGAGCTTTACGAACTCTCCTAAAATCTAAACTCATGGATCTGCCTACAGAGTGGTCAACTTCGGGGCCCACTAAAATGACTCCACTGAAACTGCTGTCCATTAGTGCACCAGCCACCATCATTCTCGTGGACCTCTCAGGTTTTTTTTTTTTTAATTTTTATCTATTTATTTTGAGACCGGATTATAAAACTGGCTAATTTTTGTTTGTTTGTTTGTTTTTTGGTCAAGACGGGGTTTCGCCATGATGCCCAGGCTGGTCTTAAACTCCTGGGTTCAAGCGACCCACTCGCCTCGGCCTCCCAAAGTCCTGGGATTACAGGCATGAGCTCCCACTCCCAGCCGACCTCTCGGTTTTGTTTGATGCTGTGGAGCACCTACTCATTCTTATAACTGCCTTGGCTGGGAGCTGCAGAAGAGGTGAGCGTCTGATGCCAGTGGCCTAGTGCAGCTCCTGGTCTCTTCCTTCCTCCCTCCTCCAGGTACAGGGTTGTGATCGGGGCCTTCCTTCCATCTCTCCTTGGACAGTTCAACCTCTTTATTCTCATGAACCAGAGGCCTTTGTATGGGAAAGAAGCCAAAGAGTGTTGGGTTAACTGACCACAATTCCAAGCATAAAAATAAGGACTTTCTGTCTGTGGATGCTAGTCCATAGACACTGGATGCTATGGTCATAGGCATAGGCACTGACCAATAAAGAGTCTTCCAAAATATTTTAAAAGACAGCCAAATATTTCATGAAACAGTGGTACCACAATTTTTTAACCAGTCCTCCATTGTTTGATGGTTCATCTGATTCTAGTTTTTGGCTTTCTAAGCAGTGCCGTGATGAATTTATTGTTCACATAAAAATATCATGAATCAGAAATAGTTGCATTTTCGAAGCCATTAACCAACCCAGTCGTGGGGATGAGAAGGAGAGAAGTGACAAGGCTTCCTGGAAGTTTCCCAAAACTATCCCTAATTACAAGTCAGAATCAGATCAACAAGTAGTAGGTAATCTTAGAGGATTTCCCTAATATTTGTTAAGCGCTCACTGTGCTGGGCATTGTTCTCACCCGTGGGGATGTGGGAAGAAAAGGCGTGGTGGAGATCATGTTCTAGTGACATGAAAACAAGTCAGACAGCCCGGTGGAGTGGGAAGGGCGCCACAGGGAGGAGGCAGGTGTTATAAGAGCGTGGCGGGGGTGCCTCCTCAGAAGGGTGGCCTGACTGGGGAGGGAAGCCAGCCGTTGAGAGCTGGGGCCAGTGGCAAGTGCAAAGGCCCTGAGGCAGGAACAAGAGCAGGGGCTGGAGGAACAAAAGCGGCTACTGAGGTTGGCGGACGTGAATGCAGGGAGGGTGGACAAGAAGTGGTCAGAGAGGAGGGATGGGCCGGAGCTGGCAGCACCTCTCAGCCATGGGCGGGTTTGGATTTCATCCTGATGCAGAGGAAAGGCCCCGTGGGTTCTGTTTTGGTGCTGCACGGAGGCCCTCATGAGCCAGACTCTAAAATAATGCCAGGGTGGCAAGAATGGGGAGAGTGGGAGTAGACTGAAGCTCGCGTACTTGCATGTGCTCATGCATGCCTGGTTCCATGCTGTCAACCCTGCCTGCATGGTGGCCCTCTGTGCCCTGGGAGGCAACACACCCCTGCCAAAGGCCATGTGGCTCCCTGGTGCTGGTGCTGGGATTTGAACCCACATCCAGCGAACTTGGGGGCACCGCCCTCAACCACTACAACTGGTTTGTCTCCCTGGGTGTGCGATCGGGCCATTGGTCATCAGCTCTGTATATTTCACTGTAACCTGTCGGGATCACTGAGCTAGTGAGCGGCAGAGGTGTCATGTCCCTGGCATCACTGATTTCAAAAGGGCCTTTAGGAGGGACCCTGTGGCCCTGATAGAGTAGTCTCATTTTATATACCCGATAGTGAAGCTGAATCGGGGTAACTCTAACATAGCGATAACCACCTCCGGAGGACACATGGACTGACCTCTTCATTCATACCTAGCTTTCCCTTCATCAACTTTACCTCTCAGGGCCTCAGTTGCCTATTCTGTTAAATGAGAATAATTACTCCTATCTAAAAAGGTTGTTGAGGGGATGAGGCCGGGTGATATATTGAGGACCCCCAGCCCAGGTCCTGGCAGGTGGGGCTCCACCCCACGCTGGGGAACTGGAATCTCATCTCACCTGAGACCCAGCTGATGGCAGAGCCTTCGTCTTTGTCTCTCACTTTCAGGCTAATCTGACACCAAAGCACCCCTGGGCCACTTCTCCTTCAGCAGGTGACTTGTCCTGTTTAACCACAGGTAATCTGTCCCTGGGGCCCAAACTGTTCATTCTCATTAATGGGAAGCCTCGACGTGCCTTTCTGTCCTGTCCCCATGTCCCCTGCTTCCTGTGTCCAGGAACAGTGGAAGCGGAAATGCAGGGGAAGCTATTTGCCGTGTAGGGAGGAGCCCTTCTCCCTAACGCTTTCTCTGCCCAGGGGGTCTTCCCACCTGCTGCTCTCTGACTGCCGTCCCTTACCCACTCGCGTCAGCTACTTTAGCTGGAGTATTCAGTAACCTGATTTCAATTTCAGCAGATCCCTACTGAGCAGTTATTCTGCAAAAAATACAGCAGCCTCTGACTTGAATTCTCTTTTAATTTCACATTTGCTGCATCAGGCATACATTGTCTATCGTATATGAACAGAAACCTTCTTTTTTTCCCCTCTTATAAATTCCTGGTTGCTGCTGCTGCTGATTTCTTCTTACCCGTACCTGGTTTCCTCCATATTGGAGAGAGGTGAGATTCAGGGCATCAAACAGAGACCCCTGGAGTCTAATTGGGAAAATACACACAGGGAGAAATGAAATGATAGAGACTAACAGCAGTTCATGTTAAAAAAGAAACCCAGGAGTTTTAGTGAGCGAACTACAACACTTGATTTGGTCAACAAATGGTCAGTAATTGTCTACCCTGTGACAAAAAATTGTCCCAGAAAATGAAGTACAAAATTGATGATATTTGGCCCTGCTCTTGAGGAGGTCACAATCACATTAGGGGACAGGTTTATATCAGATGACCAAAGTGTATTGTGATACCTGGAGTGGGGTGAGAGAAGACACTCAGGCATCCAATCCAGTCTGGGGCAAGCCCAGGAAAAGGCCTTTTCCAAAGAGGGGATGGTTGGGTGGGATCTTGAAGTATGAATAGGAGTTTGGAGAGTCGGTAAGGAAGAATGGAGATTCCTAGGAAGAGGGAGTGACATGGATAAAGAATCAGGCCATGAGAAAACAAGGCCTGTTCAGAGATTAACAAGACTTCCACTCTTCCTGGAGGAGAGGGGAAGTAAGTAGTGGCAAGAGGCAGAATCTGGAAGGTGGGCTGGTGTGCTGGGGATGTGGAAGTGTGCGGAGTGAGAAGACAGCTAGGCCAGCACCCTTGCAAACAGCAACCTTGCAAAAGTTGGAGATGAAGTGGGAGTTGACGGGGTGGGGGTTAGTGGGCAAAAAGAATCATCTCCAACGAGGGAAGAGAACCTGGGGCTGTGGGTGAGTTGCAGGGCGAGCCAGGCAAAATCTGAGGCCCTGGAGGGACAAGAAAGTTTGGTCCCGGACATCAGCATTGCATGGGGCAGCTGAATAGCCGGGCCCCTTGATTTCTCTGTTGTTCATATACTTTTTTGTTGTTGTTATTGCTCATATATTTCTTTTAAGTCCTAAATTTCCCCAAAACTGTCCATTTAGAGGGTCTGTGGCAAGTCATGTCGACAGGAATGAAGTCTGTGCACAAAGTAGGTAGTGAATAATTGTAGGCTCATGATCATTTGCTGCTACCATTCCCTTCCACATTGGCGTCTTAGTTTTATTTCCTCACTCTCCCACAGACGGGCAAGCTTTTGAAATTGTAAATTGGATCTCGGCACATTTCTGCTTAAAAATCCTTCCAGAGAAAGGCAGAACCCATGCTGGGCTCCACGTGGCCTGGCCCCACTCTCTTCCTGGCCTTCTAGGCCTGGCCACCCTGGCTTCCTCCTAAGTCTGGAGGAGGTCAGACTCCCCACAGAGCCTCGAGTGCTCACCCCTCCTCCCTGCCGCATCTCTCTGATTTCTGCCTACTTCAGTTCCCACCTCCATGTCCCTTCCTCCAGGATGCCTTCCAGGGAGCCTCCTCCTACCCTGCCCTTCATAGCACTTGAGTCTTCCCGCCTTCCATAGGAAATGATCACACTTGTAACCAAGTGTTCAGGTAACTTTATGGATATTTTCGTGTCCCCTTCCTGTCCTGCCACCACTGAGTCCCCCACAGATCTCTGTTTGATGCATATTTGACCACCCAACAGCTCAGCTGGCCCCATTTTCTCCTCTGCCTCCTGGCTGGACTCTTTGCCATCATCCATGTCCACCTGGCTCCCAAAGTTCTGCTAATGCTTCTGCCTCCTCTGTGAGCCTCCCTGAGTGCTTCTAGCCCCTGGAGTGTTTACCGCACTGCACAGATCGCTCTGCATCCTTAGTTAGGTTGTGTGCACCTTTTTAGGGCTTTGGAGGCTTAGAAATCTTAGTCTGGCAGCCATGAAGCAAAATACTTTCCTGGCTCCTGGAAATTCCCTCATTGGTATAGTGAGTGCAGTTATAACACCTACCCTAGATCCTTTTAGTCACACACACAAGGCCCTGTGCTCAGAAGGGCCCCACCGTGGGTTTAATGCTCTGCTGTTGCCATCTTGAAATTCTTGATAGCATTTGAATAAGGACCCCATGCTTTCAACACGCACTGGGCCGCGCATATTGTGTAGCTGCTCCCATACCTGCCTCGAGGGGCGTTGTGAGGAGCCTTAGGAGGATGTGTGACACCTGCATTCCCAGGGCTGGCACCTGGTGACACTCTCAGCAGGGTCACCTGTCATCATTTTAGTTCTGCTCAACCACAACCACAGTCGATAATTCACTCTTCTGTTTGCTCAGCTTCATTGACTAAGTGTTGTGGTCAGAGACATTGATCAACTGCTGAAAACCCTTCTGCAGCTGCTCCTCACCCTCGCAGGGTTCCCAGACCTGGCCAGTCTTCAGATTCACTGCTGGAGCTTGTTAAAAATAGATTTCTGGGCTGCACCCGGCCAGGCCCACTGAATTGGACTCCCTAGGGTCAGGGCCTGTGAGTCTGTGTTGTAGCAAGTTCCCAGGTGACTGACGCCTTCATTAATGCCATGATGGGAGTTTAGGAACCTCCATCCTAGGAGTTTGAACCCACGCCTCTTGCAAGGGTGTTTGGCACCCTTTCCATCTGGCCCTGCCTGCATTTCTAGCTCTGCTTCCGACGCGTGCCTAACCCTATGGGGAAGTGCTGGCTCTCTCTGACTCCCTGGTGGGTGCCTTTCACTCCCATAACGTGCTGAGGGGTCCTGAAGCCCCGTTCCCTTTAACAGAATATATTGTTCCTTCTTTTCATGCTTACCAGCACTCAGTTTTTCTTGTTCTCTGAGCACATGTCACGTTGCACTGTGATTTGTTTCTGCTTTATTCCCTGCAGCCTGAGCTGAGGGAGCTCACCTCTGTACCCTTAGTTAGCAGCAGTAACAAAGAATATTCAGGTTCCCTCCATGCACACCAGTGCACCCGGTGGACATGCTTACAGTGCATGTGTCTGCTGGTTCCCTGAAGCCCTGAGCGTACAGTTGGTGCTTGATTCAGCCTGGCTGGGCCGTGGCTGAGTGTCTGCCATGAGCTGTCACTCTGTGGCTGGCAGACCCAATGCCTTCACAGCCCTTGGTGCTCATCTTGCCCCTGGAAAGCTCCTTCCGGTTCCAGCTCAATCCTGGACCTGTGGGAACATCCCCTCCCTGGAGAGCCTTTCCTCCCAGGGGTCTTTTTTTTTTTTTTTTTTTTTTGAGACAGAGTTTTGCTCTGTTGCCCATGCTAGGGTGCAGTGGCATGATCTTGGCTCACTGCAACCTCCGCCTCCCAGGTTCAAGCGATTCTCCCGCCTCAGCTTCCCAAGTAGCTGGGATTAATAGAGACAGGGTTTCACCATGTTGGCCAGGCCGGTGTCAAACCCCCAACCTCAGGTGATCTACCCACCTCTGCCTCCCAGAGTGCTGGGATTACAAGCGTGAGCCACCGTGCCCGGCCCTCCCAGGAGTGTTTATGCACAGCAGTCATTCAAGAAGGTCACACGTGCTGTGTGAAAAAGGCACCCAGTAATTGACCGCTTACTTTATGTGAAAAGTGTTCCCTCCACCAGTCTCTTCCTTTTCGGAAATGTCCGGGTGTGGCCACAGGTTAGGCTCCTGAGCTATCGCAACACAGCCCCCAGTCATCCCACCAAGAGGTTTTGTTGTTGTTTTTTTCCCCCAGTCCTGTTGGGTTTTAAATATTTTCCTATTTGTTTAATTTTTCTTTTCAGCATTCACTACAGGCAGCTGGTGACCATACCAAATGAATTGTTTACTTTTGACTAAATGCTCACTTAGGCTGTGTGTTCGTTGTAAGCTTTAATGACTCACACCTGAGCCATCAAAGACCGTGCTGTATCTTTCTGGAAGGTGCTTTCCTGAGCACCTACTGTGTGCGCTGCCTGAGGGGGAACACACAGACGTAGCAGTTGAGAGCGATGTGCCATTCTGATTTCCAGAGGTCATTAGTCTCCTGGACTCATGGCAATAATAATTCCCAACACCTCTATTTACAAAGTGCTTCATGCGCAGTGATCCTCAGCAGCCCTGCGGTGTAGGAATGGAAGCATTTGCATGGCTCCTGGAATAAACCAAGGCTGGTGTTCGGCGCCTGGGTGTTACAGTCCCGCTGGTGCATTTTGCCCAGTGGGCAGAGATCTGGATCAAACTGCCACCCTGTAGAGTCCCTTGGGCCTGCTGTAAGGCTTGGGACACACTTTTTTCCTCTTGGTTGTCCTTTCTAGTATGGAAAAAAAAGGTGGCTGCTGATGTCTAGAAACTTCCAAATTCCTTGAGAGGACTTGAGCCCAGTGGAGGAGTTATGCTTGATTGAGAAGGAGGCGCTGGCCACCAGAAGCACCCACCCCGCCCGTTGATCTGTGCTGCATTTCAGCTGTTGATGGCGTTTGGTGCTTCCTGAGTCTTGGGGAATGCTCCTTGTAACCTCCTTTCTCTCCTCCTTCTCTTCCTCAGGCACATCTCTTTAACACTTCCTGCCACCTTCCGAGGCAGGAACAGCACCCGGACGGACTACGAGTATCAGCACTCCAATTTGTATGCCATATCAGGTATGTGGAGCCACTGCTGCAGGCCAGCTACAGAGTCTGTGTCCCGGGCACCACCTCCTTCCACGCGTTCTCTGTTTTCTCGTGGGATCTGTCTTACCTCTCTTTTCTTCCCTGCAGGGGGCCTGTTCCCTGCAGGGACCAGGCCTTCCTTTTCCTTTGTATCACCACGGCACTTAGAGAAGGGCCAAATACTCAGCATGTTTTGAAACTAATGATGAAAAACAATGTGTAGATTTCACAGGCTTGAAGGGAGGTTTCCAGAGAATACTCGCCACATTGTTCTGCCAGACCCGGGCAGGCTTCTCACGGGGCCTCGGGAGCAGCACCGAGCTGAGCCCTGGTCGGCTCACCCTCCCATATCCAAGTCTGTCCTCACCTGTCATTTCTCACAGCCAGGTTTGTGGCCAGCGGGTACACTGGCGGTCTCCCCTCACACCCCTGGAGCATGAGTCTGTGGTTTCTGAACTCGGCCTTGAAATTGATAGTGTTACCTTGGCAGGAACTTCATCAGTCCTAGTTTTCCTTTTCACCTTCACCCAGGGAGGGGAAAACTTACAAGCCTTATTACAGAATTGAGATTCATTAGGTGCTTGGCAGCGCAGGTGACTTGCTAAGAGCCGAGGAAACCCACAAACTCGCGTCCGATTATCCTGGGCCGCCAGTGAGGGGTGTTTGTGTATAAGGGGAAAGTGGCAAATCGGTGCCACTTACCAGCACACACCCTTAATGGTGAGTGACATTTTGAACACAGGAACATGGCATTCATTCATGTACCATAATGAATCGGTTATTTAAAAGGTAATCTTTTTTCTAAAAATTGCAACTACAGGTTACTAAATAGATGAAATAGAACAATGGCATAATTCTTGTCAGTATTAGTTTTTCTCGTTATGATCACTCCCTAATAGGTTTGGAAGTATAAGCAAAAACCAGTTGTTCCATTTCTGGGTGACATTCCTGCTGAGAAGGGGAGGAACAGGATGTTCTTAAGCCCCCGTCCCTGGCTCCACTGCAGGAGCCAGGCTCTCCAAGGGGAGAGGGAACGTGTTTGTCTAAGAACAGCATCTCCAGGGAGAATTTCTTTTGTGCTGTGGCTATTTCAGCAGAGTCGACAAGGAGCATAACAAGTGTGGAAAGATGACCTATTTTGTAGAAAAGCTGAATATTTCCCCAGATGCTTAGTGGCATAGAGGTGCAGAACAGGCCTGTGGAATCCAGCAGGGCACCCCCATTCAGAATGCACACAAGGGAAGCTCCATCAAAACGGATGACTTTTTTTCTGCAGCTCGCAAATCTTTTTCCAGCCACAGCGTTTGGCTACACCCACTTTACCTGTGTTCTCTGATGGCTTTCCCAGCTGTTGGCGTTTCTGCAGGAAAGAGCCACAGAGTGAAATCTCCTATGGTTTGGCAGGAACACTGCTGTCTGCCTCTGGACCGCTGCTTCCTCGCCCCGCAGCTTTGATGAGGTGTTGTCTGGGTTCATTTCAGCTGTTAGTTTAGCAATACCAAGGTAACAGCCTCAAGACACAGGGGAAGCCATTCGGAAACTTCCTGTTACATTTATGTAAGTGGCAGTCAATTGGATTTTATCTTCCAAACAGGTAGTTGAGGCTACAGCCCATGGCAGCAGGCAGTTTCAGGCCTCCTCAGCGGCTGCAAGCACCAAATTGCTCTGCCAGGGGTCCAGGACCGCTTTGTTGTGTTGCTGCCAGAAATACCCTGCAGGACCTGCTGGCTCCATAAGGCCTGCAAGCTCAGCACTGGGCAACTATGGTGCAACTGGGAAGCCTGCCCACCCACCCACTGGCAGCCTGCCTGCGAGTCGTTCTGGCTAGAAGGGAGCAGAGACCACCCCCCTTACCCCCATATGAACAGTATTTGGCACTGAGTGGCCTATCTCAGTTTGGTATTGTGAAGTTAGGGTTTCCAATGGTTTCTTCCAAAAACAGTTAAGGCAAAGTGTGCCCCAGGCCCTAGCCCTTGCCCAGTACCGACGCTTGATAGCTGGAGTTCTGCTGATAATGAAATGAATCATCAAACCGTTCTGCCTCTGAACTGGCCCTGGCACAGGTTCACTTCAGACTTCAGGAGCTGAGCCTTTGGTGCAGACTCCTGGTGTGCTCTGTGTCCCTCCTGAAGACATTCGATTACTGCTCCCTTAGTGTTCCATCCCTTCCTAAGATAAGTAGGTTTCAAAACAGTGTAATTAGAAATTTGAAAAACAGCCCACACTTAATGTGTATGTATGGTTGTTAAAGTATATTAACTTTTAAATGTTTTCTCAGTGGCATACCTGCTAGTAGATCCTTTTTCCTGTATCTTTCACTAAGACAGTTGGCTCCCGTCATGCCTGCTAAGGGTGAGACGCGGCACAGAGTTGCAAGAGACACCAGTGGAGATGATACATAGTCCCATCCGTGGCACAAAACAGTGTTCTTGACGTGGTCATGGAAGGAAGGAAGAGATGAAGGGAAGCATTTAGCCTCCTGTCTGCCTTGCACAGGAGTACCCTCCCAAACCCCTGGGCCAGGTAGTCATCCTGATTTTGCTGCTTGAATGCCTGTGGTGTCTGGGACCACCACCTCCTACCAGCCCACCCATCCCTGTGAGATCCTTCCTTGTTAAGCGGCGCTCTGTCTTCCTGTTCTTTCACATCCACCCAGCAATTTGAGATACTGTGCATTCTGCCGGCCAAAATTTGCCAGCTGTTCTACACTGTCCAGTCGTATCTCTCTCTTGCCCACAGAAGTGGGGTGAAGAGCTCTTTCTAACTCAGTGCTGAAATCCTGAGATGCTTGTGGCCCACGCACTGCTCTCTTGTACCCTAATCCAAACAGCCACAAAGCCAGCATCTGTCCTCACACTTATCCTAGCAGTATCTCCTAGAAAATACAGATGTGCAAAAAGATTTATCCACAAGGATAAGCACCGCCACTTCTCAAAAGTAATACTTCAAGACAGGGGTGGGAGGTGGATAGATCTTAAATGCCCCAAACAAAGACGAATGCTTAAATTACAAAACATCCATACAGTAGCCTTAACTTTTCAGCCATCTAGAAGTGATGACTTAGATTAAAAGATATATATGAATATTGTTAAGTAGAAAGAAAAACAGATAACAAGTCAGAATGTGCAGAGTGATCTCATTTTAACAATTACGTCTAAGCTGGGAGTGGTGGTGCATGCCTGTAGTCCCAACTGCTCGGGAGACTGAGGAGGGAAGATCCCTTGAGGCCAGGAGTTCAAGGCTATAATGCGCTATTATGATGGCCTTTGGAAATAGCCGTGCACTCCTGCCTGGGGAACATGGATCTTGTCTCTTTAAAAAAATTAATTTTTTAAAATTAACAAAAAATACATCTAAAGGTCTGGAAAGGTCCACACCTTAGTGTTTATGGTGCTTTTCTTGGGACTTTCCTCTTTTTTTGGCCTCTTTGCAGTTACTCATTTTCCATAATAGCACATGTTGCTTTTGTAGTAAGAAAAAATACAGACCTGATGTGAGTGTGGCATGTCCTTGGTAAACCCTGCCAGCCTGCAGGATCACCATTTTCTCCTGAGCACTCATGAGCCTATGCTTTCAAAGTTTACTGCAGAGCACTTCCAGACCACAGATCAATAATTTTCTTATTGTCCTTTTTAGAAAATGTGATTTTTTTCCTTGTTATGCAGTCCCCTGAAATCACCTGTTCACTCGAGTTCCTCAGAGATCACTGTCTGCAATTCCAGCACCATCCTTTATGTCCTGCGGCCCTCTGGATGTGGACTGGGTGGGCAAGCAGCTGGCTGCTCGAGCCACCTCCCTGCCTTCCTTGCTCTTCACGTCCCCCATCATTGTGTCACTCTGTAGGGTTTGAAGATGGTTTTCCCTAAAAGGATAAAATGATGGTCGCTTGGCTTGGCTCACTCTGTTATCCGTCTGGGTTAGGGTCGGCAAACTAAAGCCCATGGCCCAATCCCATCCACGGCCTGTTTTGTATGACCTGCAAGCCAAGGATGGTTTTAATATTTTTAAATAGTTGGACAAAAATGAGTAATATTTAGGGACATGTGAAAATTATATGAAAATCTTTAGTGTTTGTAAATAAAGTTTTATTGCAACACAGCCATGCCCAGTCCTTTACAAATGGTCCATAGCTGCTTCACATTCCAATGGCAGAGTTAGGTGTGTGCAGCCAACACCGGATGGCCAACAAATCCTAAATATTTACTCTCTAGCCCTTTACAGAAAACATCTGCCAACCCCCAGTTAGGGTCATCACTCCTAAGCCATGGGTGCTATTCATCCTTACTCTTTCTTGCTCTAAACAAAATATTTAAAAACAACCTTTTTTGATGGTTCTTACCTTGCTGACTGTAGATTTCCTGGCGCTGGTCTCACTGGTGTGACCCCTGTAGCTTTGTGCCTTTGGTTTTTCGAACATGCCTTTAAGATCTTACCTCTTTGGAGGGCCTTCTTCTGGGTCATGTTGATTTATCTAGGTTCTACTCCAACCCCACCCGTGAGTTTCCTGGTCAGGACTCTTAGTGGCTGTTACTTTTCTTAAGAACATCTTATCTTTCCTGAAAAGTCTTCTATTTTAGTCCCAAATGGTGGCACCCTACCTTTTTTTTTCTTGGAATTTTTTATATGTTTAGATGTCTGCCCATTCACTCATTTCTCTTTCGTCTATTCCAGAAGGATTTAAGGTAGCTCCAAAAATACATGCGGCCAAATGAAAATGGAAGTGAGGAAACACAAGTGAATGGAAATAAGATAGAAAGTACGTGTGGCTGTGTGCAGGGGATATCTAGATTAGGTTCTGAGGCAGAGGGCCGTCCCTTAGGGATAAGAGAGAAACAGTTGCTTGGGAAGAACTGAACTATTCTCTTAAGCCCGAAGAGCTGTCCTTCCTCATAAACAGGGCCCCGTGGGTCAGCGCTGACTCCCACATATGCATTCCTTAGAAAGCTGAACAAAATGAGCAAAAAACCTCTACCGCCAAAATGAGTGCTTTTGTTTTCTTTACTTCTTTAGTTCTGCACTTTCCCACATTATTGCTACGTGAGTGTTAATCCTATGGATACATATTAAAGCTAGTAGACGTCTCAGACAACACTGGACATGAATGAGAGAAATATAAATATTTACCACCTTGCAGGGGGAGGAGGGCTCCATAAAATGCTGTAAACAACGTAACAATTGCTTTTCAATGATTATAACTGTAAGTTTGATAAGAACAACATATATATATATCTATATATATATAGATATATATATATATCTATGTATTGGGGGATATATATATATCCATGTATTGGGGGGACATCTACTTGTTTGAAATGAACCTAAAATGTCTGAAAGTTGAGTGAGATGTTTCTTAAGAAATGTTCTTGTGGTGGGCGTCAGGCACCTTATGGGGCTGGAGACCTCAGGGAATGTCAGGAAAGACAGATCTTCCCCGACCCCCTGCCCAAACCTGCTGCTCACAGCTGCACCAGAGGCTTCCTGTAAGGAGAGGGGCCGCCAAGGAGAGCGCAGTGCGGCTTTTCTAACCTAGGAGGGTTTTTTGTCCTACGGCAGGTTTTGCCTAACAAACGGGACCGTGGGATGGGAAACGATACCATCCTATTTTTTTGTTGTGTTTGTTGTTATAATCTGATTTCTATCTCCAAGTGCACAGTTTTTAACCATAGCTTATTTTTCTTTTTTGAAAAAAATTGGCATAGTAAAATTAAGCAAATACCTATTAAAACTGGCATATAATAAGACCAAAAAATCTCAAACACCCCATGAGTGCAGGGTGAACCACAATGCAGAAACTCCGCAAAGCCACACAGTGCGGTGAGCTGTGGGGCTAGGATTGCTTTCCTCTTTAGGACCTAGACAGGTTGGCTCACTGACATCTTCATTTATCCATCAGCATTAGGCGGACTATAAAAGTGAAGGGGGTACACAATTGTCCCAGGACAGAAGCCGTAACCTGAATCTGTCCTGGCAGACTGGGGTGTATTGACCACTCTGCCTTCAGCTTTTTTTCTTTTTTTTTTTTTCGGTTTCCTTTTTGATCGCTGGAAAAGCCAGCTTATTGCCCTCCACAGCTGTTTGCTTTTTAAAAACCAGCCCCCCTTTCAGGATGTTTAACACCAGGAAAGATGTCGGTGTGGTCAAGTCAGTGTCCATCATCTCATCAGTTTGGATCATGGCCCCTTGTACAGAGAGAAGGAGGATTTTATCTGTAACTCAGAACCGTGGGTGAGCCATGTAGCTCTGACATTGGAGTAGGAAAGCACAAAGCAATTAAAAATAATTAATGATTTCTGAATATCAGCCTTCTCCATGCAGCTTTAATCTAGTCCTCATTTAAATTGGAAGATGGACATTTAATTATCAGTATTATGAAATTCATGATTTATATATTTCATCCAACTGGATAAAATTTCTACCACCAGCTTTTCATCTTATGATGAAAAAAATGTGTATCTTACAATGTGATCATTTAAAAACTCATCTACAGCATACCAAACAATTCCAAACATATTTTCCTTTCGTTTGCAGTGATTACATGATTTCTGCCTCTCAATTAGGAAAAAAAAAAAAAACTCACCCGGAAAATTGAAAATAAACTTAATACTTTAATGATCAGGAAGCACTGCAGGGTTGGGAAAATGAAGGGTAAAAGACTCAAACAATAGGGTGCTTGAGAAGCGCTGTTCTCTCCTGTGTCAGGTGTGCTAACACAACTGTTTGGCATGTTGTAATGTTCATGGTTTGATGCCGCAGAATTTGCATCCATATTCTGGGTGTGCCGTGTGCCTGTGGTTCCCCTTTTCCCTGTGCTTGGGTGAGTGTGTGTCCCTGTGCTCGGGTGAGTGTGTGGGCTGAGTGTGTTCCTGATAATCACCAAGGAAGGAAAGAGCCACTATCTTCTGGTGCAAGCCCCTGAGTAGTGTTAGCCTCTGCTTTCACAGGGGTCCCTGTGGCCTTTGTCTTCAGTGGATATGTTCTCGTGGCTCGGGGTGGCATTGCATTTCTGACCCCGGCTTCCCTGAGGTTCTTCGCTCCACAGAGGATTTTCATAATCACTGACAACTGGCTCAAGCGGTGGTGGGTGAGCGTATGGGAGGGTTGCCCCAGATCTGAGACAGGAACATCAGTTTGGCACAGCCACTGATAATAGCATATGGGAAAATTCCTGAATGAAGTGAAAAGATATTTATAATAATTGTGCTTGAACCAAGGAGGAAAGAAGTCATTTTAAAGACAGATACATTTTTATCATCACCTGTAAGAACCATCACCTCTAAGAACGCTTGTCTATCCATCTCCTCTTGCCCTGACTGACAATAAAATCAAGTATAAAGAAAAATAGAATAAGAAAAAGAAGAAATGAATGGGAGCGGATGGGGAATTGATCGCATGGTGTATTTGTATATCCTGATGTAAAAGGTGCGGCTGACAGGTGGCCAGGTTTGCTCTGTACACAACCATGTGTGTGCTGTCAGGCGCACGCACACTGCCTTGTTTCGATTGATGAATTGCCTGCTTTCTTGATTAAACCTTCCGTCACTTAAGAAACAAAAAGCCTGTGTTTAGATGGCAGAGTGGGACATGTCAAAAAAATCTGTCTCCTTTACCTTTGTGCAGATGTTGGGCACAGACTGTAACATGTATTATTAAAATGAATGTGGCATTTACTGTGCATTATTCCTTTCCTGGGAGAAAGGACTGTAAATTATATGCTAATAATAAGCTTTAACCCTTTCGAAATGCAAAAGATTTAAGAGTGCAAATATTCATGTAGGCCTGGCTAATTGGATGTGCTTTTCTACATCCACCACGGTGGCTGTGTCACTGAAGTTAATGAACAGTGTGTGCAGGCAGACACACAGGGCACTTGGGGAACTCCTGCCTCCTGGAGGTTTTTTGCAGTGCGAGTGCCTCCTCCAGGACTTCACAGAGAGATAGACCCTGAGAACCCTGAGCTGGGCTCTGGGTCATCTTACTCCAGATGAAGTCCATGGTCAGGATCAGTTCCCCAGCAGGTCCTCTGGAGCTGAGTGTTAAGCATGGTCTTCTCTTCACACGCCTGCATTCTCACTTATGGGGCTGGGCCCGGGCCTTCTGGGCTGCAGTCTGGCAGGGATCAGGCTTTGGTGCCCAGCCCTTACTTGACTCTCTTCCTTGACCAGGCTTTTCTAGCCTCAGCCCAGTTGCCCAAGTAGCTGACTCATCTCTCCAAAGACCTCCTTGGGCCCCTTGCTTCTCAGATCACACCTTTGCCCCACCACAGCCTGACTGCATTCATTCAGACCTCAGACCTCACCTGCTTGGTGTTGGGGCTGTCAACAACCAGCCCCACCCGTGTCCCACCAGCCTGGGTCGCTCCCTGCGTCCTCCTTGCCTCTGCCTTGCACTGTGCTTGCCCCGCCACTCCAGCAGCTCAGATTTCACCACCTTCTCTTCTCTCTGTCCCTGGCTCTGGCTCTGAAGGCCGCTCCCAAGCTGCCTCTCCACCAGGTTTTTCTGATTCCCCTCCCGCTGCTGATGCTCTCTCCTGGTTTACCCCACACTACTCTGTGTTGGAGAGTTTTCACCTGTGAACACTTTGAGAGGGCAGAGATCATATTTAGAGAGGATGGAGGCTCCCCTCTTTTTTTTTTTCAATTGAGGAGGATGTAGGTAAACAAAGGCAAAGACAAGAGCAAGATTGTTCACTCCATTCACTCATCAGTCACCGAGAGCTGCCCTGTCCTGTGCTCCTGAGGGCAAGCCTGCTGACCTGATAGGGCATTTGGGGTTGGAAGCATAGGGTCAGAGTCTTGGCTCTGACACGTACTGGCCATCATACATGCTGCTGTGAGCAGTTGCCAAGGTTGCGCACTGCACAAAATATGTGACTAGCATCCTGTAAAGCTGTATAAGGACCCTGCACAGTGCTACTTTGGGCAATGCTAGTATTCATACCTTTAAAACAATGCAGCAATGCCCGTTTCCTTCCTGGATTGTTGTGAAGATCTAGGGTATGTAAGAACATTTTATAAACCAGGAAGCAGTGTAGGAATGTCACTTCTCTCCTTTTTCACCTCCCCTGCAGGGATGTGATCCGAGAAAGAGCCCAAAGATTTGTTGAGAATTATCACATGGGACACGCTGGCTTGGGCCCAGCATGGTCTTCATCTTCTTAGCCATGTGTTCCCTTATATAATTTTGATATATAAGATTACTTCTCAGAGTACTCAGAGGAAATTTCTTCCTCAGTCCAGAGAAACTTGCAATAAAATGCTCTCTGGCATGGCTCAGCTCAGTACCCCCTGGAAGTCGAGACATTCTGTCACGCATCACCACTTAGAAGTGGGCTATTTTCCGTGGCAAGCAGCCCACGATCCCTTTCTCAAGAAGGTGACAGAATGATGGCTTGGGGGCAGGAAGGAGAGAAGTGCTTGGCAGCGTGAGGCTGAGACTTCTATAAAATCTTCCAATGTACCTTTGGTTTTTTGGAGGAAAAGTGCCTGGGGGGCTGATTTTGGCTCTAGGCTTTCATTTCTGCTTTTCCTGTGCCCCATGGGTAGGAAGAAGTTAAGACTTTTTCCAGTTAAGTCATCATGAAAAATAAAAATACTACTAGGTGACAGATACTTCAGTGCTCTTAAATCGGCGGCCACCTTCCCACTGTGCTTTCCTTCTCTTTTTGGTTTTTAAGCATGGCAGAGCTTAGGCGGCACTGGTTTAATGGGCCACATCCCCTTCTTAACTTGGAAAAGGGTTAAATCTGTGGTCCAGGCAGCCGAGGGCAGCTGGATGAAGCAGGGTGGGAGCCCAAACAGCTGGGTGCAGGCCCTGTCTCTCCCACCGACTGGCCGAGTGAGGCCAGCAGAGCACCCAGCCTTTCTGGATCTAAATTCCACATCTCTCCATATCAGCAATTGCAGTAACAATGTCGATCATTTGAACATAGCAATAGGTCGGCTCATTCTTATGGGATGCTTCCTGTGCACCAGGCATTGTCTGGTGTCTAAGGTGGAGGTGGTAATGCCTACCTCCCAGGACTTAAAGCTATGTGGGAAGGAGGCTTGTATGTTCTGCAGCTTGAGATGCCCCAGGCCTTGCAGTGGCCAGCAAATGTGCATTTACTGCCCCTGGACTTCACAGGCATTCTGTCCAAACACTGCCTTGACTGTAACGTTCCTAAACACATGCACACAGAAAAACCAACTTTCTGACACCTTTCTCCCTGTATGTTTACCTTCTTTGTCTAGTTTTTCAGCAGAAATATGCCCCCGTTTCCCTCTGATAATTCCCTTCCTTAGAGACAGCATAATTGTAGACCTGGCCAGAGAAATGCTGAAAACAAAGGGAACCCCCTTGAGCCCAGCCCTTCACCTGCTCTTAGCACTTCTTCAGAGGTTTACTCTGGAGTGAATGAAGTAGTGTGGTGACCAGACACTCCTGCCTAGAGGCATCTTATACCAAATTAGCCTTTTGTTTCTCTCTCTACCTCTGTCTCTCTCAAAATAATAAACTCTCAGCTGAGAGGGGAAAATGATGAAGGCAACTTCTTCCGTTGAAACACATTTAGTTGTTTTTGCTTCATTAAAATGGACTGAATTAATTAAATGAATTTACTGAATAATACCCAGCCTTCCTCTTACTTACCCTGTGTAAGGTGTGTCACATGCACTTGCCATGCATTATGTTATTTAATCCCAACAAATCCTTAACCAAGAAAATCTTTTACAGATGGGGAAACTGAGGTCTTGAGAGCTTGTGATCAGCTCAAAGTTACACCTATGGTACGTGGCAGGGCTGAGATTCAGACCCAGGTCTCTGACTGCAGACTCTGAGCTCGAAACCACGGTACCGAGGATGCTTCTTTAGTGCAGGTTGCGTGTGACCATTTCCCTCCCCTCATCAAATTGAAGGTTGGAAATGGCACACAGACCTGGAGTGAATCGTGCTAGGACTAACTTGGTGTACTGGGCCTCAGCACTGTTCAAACTCTCACATGGGCCCCTGGACGATCATCTCTGGGACCTCATCAGAGTGAAGCCTGTGACACTTGGCTGATGGCAATGCCAGATCCAAAGGACAAAAGGAATAGGGGGTGTGGTCCCGTCACTCTTGCTGGGCAAAACGGTGAAGGTGGGGAGCCCAAGGCCTCCTTACTTAAAGTTAAATGACCTTGGGCAAGGAACTGAACCCTTCTGTGCCTTTGTCTCCTTATCTGTAAAATGGGGGTGATGGTGACTTATGGTGAAGCTTAGAACCATGCCTGAGACACAGAAAGTGCTATTGATGTGTTGCTGTGATTGTTGGTATCCACAGCCCTGCCCTCCCAGCCCCTTCTCAGATCCTTTCCCAGCCAGGAAAGGGGATACACCAGGTACCTCAAAGAACCTCTGCCTTCATAGTGGGGGCTGCACTGGCCTTGCTGCTATAAACATGTGTCTGGGGGAGCCCAGGGCACTGGGATGTCTCTTCGTCGTGGCCTTCTCTTAGCCTATAGTGATGGTGGGCAGCCCAAGCCCATCGTTTCACTTATTGGGTCTGACCCCCGAGTGTTCTTCTCCCCTACTCTAGCTCTCCTGTTCCGTGAGTCCCTGTACCCTGCCCATGGGCAGGGCTCTAGTTTGAACTGATAGTCACCTGTGTGCTGCCCTGCCTTTCCTGCTGGGAAGCTTCATTCTCTAGATTGGGCCTCCTAAGAGCCATCCTCTCCTAAACCCAAGCCCAAGGTTACTGAGCCAGTACAGCCCGTGAGCATTCCTTGTGAGTATTCCCTGTGAGTGCTCCAGAAAAACCCTCACCTGTGACCCAGTCATTCCCATTCCCAGCTTCCACTCCTGCCTGCTTCCAGCCCCCTGAGTCCTCCAGCTGCCAGTGTTGCCGAGCTCAAGCATCTCTGAGTTAAGACAATAGTGGCAGGGCATTGGATTCTGGGTTGGGGTAAACTCTCGATGGCCTGCTAAGGAGGGACACAGGCGGTGCCAGAACTTGGGGAGAAGTTGAACGGTCGCACAAGCTTTGGTGATGAGATTTATCTTTCAGCTCTTACACAGTATGAGGGTCCCCCTTTTTTGTCAGAACAAACGCATTTAACTGCTGACATTAGGACAAAAGAAATTCTGATCTTTTTTAGAACAACGAAGGCACCTGTCTTGTTTGGACAGAGTACCTGAATCCAACTACTGTCACACAGTTGGTGTTTGTGCCCTGAATACTGAATGGCTTTTTCCCTCTTTTTATTAATGGCCAGTGATAGTCCTAAATGCATTTATGTTTAAAAAAAAAATCTTCAGTCCTGCAGCCTGGAGTTTGGATGGAATATATTTATCACCTATCCCAGAGAATGAGGCTCCTGATTCCCCAGATTTGTCTCACAATTGTCTGTAAGACAATGAATGATGCAGAACTCTCCTCCAAGGTTGAGATCCTTTGTTAGAGAGCAGTTTCTTACGCCTGACTTGTTTTATAGCATGAACGATCTCATGATCCACTGGCGAGGCAACATCCATAATTTTGAATGAGAGAGTAAAGCTTGCCTCGGTGGCCCTAAGCATCGCTTCTAGTGACACACTTAGAAGTCCTTAATCGCATGCTACCTAGAGACAATAAACGCACCCGTCTTTATGTTCCATTGCCTGTGTGTTTACCTGAAATATGCCCTGCGTAGCAAAACGCCAGTTTCACTCCTGTGAGAAGGTCCTTGGCTCATGAATTACACGGTCCTCACTCACCCCTATTTTGCCAAAGGTGGTTGTGCCTTTTGTAGGCCCAAGACGTAGCTTCTTTGGCCAGGAAACCCCTTGGCTGTTTATGCTTCTTGTAAAACTCTGGCCATTTGCTTGGTTTCCGAGTTCTAAGAAAGGAGATCCATCTCTGGTCATCATGTGGAGTTCAGGGTTCGTTCTGGAGGGCGGGATGATGACGTCTCCTTCACTGGTGTGTGCCTGATGCCCAATGCCCAGCCCAGGGCCTGGCATACGGGAGATGTTCCATGACACTCGATGTTTCGTTGATTCTGAGAGGACCTGGGTCTTAGAACCGGTTCACCCTTTTGTATACACCCTTTCCAGCTACATTACTTTAGACAGTTTGTATAACATTGCAGTCTGTTTTCTTTTTTTTTTTGTAATTTTGAATTATATTTTCTCTTCTGAATTTGAGGATTAGAGATAATGTACATGAAATACCCAGTGCCTAGTACCAAGAGGGCACTCCAGAAGCGGAGCTGCCATAACTGCCGTAAATACTGTTATTCCAGGGAATTGCTGCCTATTATACCAGAAAGCACTGGTCTCATTCACCCTGCAGTGTGACCTTACCTAAAAGTCCAGCCGGGGATGGAGAGGGTGCAGCTGACAGAGGGAGCTCATGCATGGTGGGACCTGGCATGGCTCAGGGAAACTTTTGGCATAATAGAAGGCAAACCCTCCCTTCTGGTTCAGAAATGTGTAATTGCTGGAGATGTTAGCTTGCTACTGGGTAAAATGATTTTAAAGAGAGAACTTCTCAACATTTAAATCAGCCTCAATTTTCCGTGTTCCTTTTCATCAAGTCAGCTCTGGTTTGAGAAGGGATCATATTGGCACTCAACCCTTTAAATGATTTTCCTTCTTTGCCTTTCTTTTTCTTTCTCTTTGGCCTTGGCTCCTTCCTTTCCAACCACTACCCTCCCAGAACCTCTTATTTTAGCCAAAAAAAAAAAAGTTTCTTTCCTTGCTCCAGAATCACACCACCCACCGAGCACATCATCTGGAAGTCCCCTGTTCCCGAGCTCACTTGCTGCCATGCCGGCGGCCCCCAGGGCCTCAAAGGCCACAGGGGCACACCATCTTTTCTCAGGGTCGGAGAGAATAGATTAGACAACATTCTCAGATGTCCTGTCTCATGGCAGGTCACTGCCACCGTGAAGGGTGTGGCTGTAGATGCAGGGGCACTGCTTGTTTCTTCAGGCTACATTTTCTAAAAAGAGATCATACCTTTTCTTTGGATTTAATGAGGACAGACATTTTAATCAGAGGTTAGTCATTTATTTTTGCAAACTATTGTTTTGATTCATCATTTTTGCAGATAATTAAATGGTTCAGTTGGCACAGTATGTCTACTTTATTAAAACAGGTAATTTTGGGGAAAAAAAGAGATGCTGTTTTTTGGATCACTGCACAAGAATTGCTTTTATCTTAATCTTTGAGCATAGTTTCTGGTTATTTTGCCAGGAGGCTCTCTCGTGTTCAGGCATTTGGGGTCCTTTCTGGTCTGGAGGGGCTTGCCCTTTGATGATTGGGATGCTAGCAGATACGCCCTTTGAAACGGGAGCTGAAGAGTAAATTCTGTGCAGCCACCTTTTAGGAACACTCTTAGGTTTTAATTGGACTGGGAAAAAGAACCTACAAGTTATGAACTTTGCAGAGCAGCAGTTCTTATGCTAAAAACAGATTAATTGTAGCCCTCGCAGTGGGTGGAGTTTCAAAGTCAATTACTGCTTGTCCTATTATAATTTACACACATAGGATTTGAAAAAGTCTGCCACTTAGTATAAAAGTGAAAAGGTTACGTGTACTAGTTTGAGTATACCTATGACTTTTCATTTGTAAATGCTTTAGCTACATGTATGTGTATGTATGCAACTTGTAGCCGTGGAGCTGTAACTACATCTGTGAGCAAGATTCCTTATGAAGAGTAACCTTTAAGGTCTGGTTCTTTAAATCCATAGTGGCTCAGCATATAGTCCTTTGTCTGGCAGTCTAATCCACTTGTGGGCACAGTGGCTGGCCCCTGCAGAGCCTAAGGGGCACCCCACTCATGGGTCATGAACTAGTAAGGGAATGTCCCTTCCGGGGTCAATTTTTTAAAAACAAATTGCTCACAACATTTGCTTTCTTTAATTTTTTCCATGTTTGTGTCCTGAATCAGTTAATTCACTCATTAAAAGGATTTATTTTAGATGGACCAATTAAAACTTTGGAAGCTAATTTTTTGCTGAGCAGAGCAGACCTCTGAAAACAATTTATAACATGGCTTCTGCCCTTCCACAGAGAGCTGTCTTATGGTACTGTAACCTCTGGTGCTTGTAGAAGTACAAAATTGCTGTTCTTTGTCCTCCAGCTCTGGGGCTGAGCTGCCGTGTGAGTGGGTTTCTCGAGCCTTCCCATTGTTTTAGGGTGAACAGGCAAGCCTGAAAAAGTCCAGCCCAGCCCAGGAGTGGCATGCTGTATTTGTTTGCTTGCATAAACTCCATAGTTTAATTTTTTTTAATAGGAAGCTGCTATGTAGTTCGGATATTTAAACAGTTATTAACCGAATGACAATTAACAGATTGCATAGACAGATTTTCTTTTGAAAACCTCTGAAATTGAGTACAGTTTGCAAAACTATCACGGCATAGTAATGACAATGAATTTTGATTTCCCGGAACTGATATTAGACTCCTTATTAAACTATGTGCATCTGCTTTTAATTTACTCCAAATAATTGGAAAATGCAATGAAGCTTTCCAATTAAAGCACGGCTTTATGCTGTTTAATAATACCCCCATAATATTATAGCTTATGAAGTGACAGGTGAGTTGGTGTATGAATAAAACATAAAGGCAGCAATAAGGGACAGAAAACCGGAGACAGTTGTGGGGATTTTAAATGCTGGATGTAATTTGCATATATTAATCTCTTCTTTTCAGCCTTATCAGGCATTCTTCAGTATTTGAAGTTAAAATAGCGTTGACAGGCGGGAGTATGCTTAGTTTTTTCAAGGATTTATTACTTGTATAATTTCTGATCTTTAATAAGCAGATATGACTGATCCTCATAGTTCTATAGAAATCAGTTAATTGTTCCAGATGGCGTGTACTGATTATGCAAAATTACTTTTCACACCATTTTTTTTGTGATGGAGTTTGGAGTAAAATTAAATTTTTTATAGCCTTCTTATCATGCTGTTTTACAGTGGTTTTTCCACAGAAGTTGAATTTAATCTACTATATTACATTGACCAGCGCAGTTATTCTAATGTAGCATTTTGTGATTTGACAAAGAATAATAGAACACATTGCTCATTGTTCATTACTGTGTCCCTAATAAAAAGGAACTCCTGTGTATAGAACATAGCTGTTATTTATGAAGAATGCCTAATTCATACAGTTAAAAATGCAAAATTGTATTATGAAGTAGTTCCTTTTGGGGAGAGAATATCTGGGAAAAGCAAATGGAAATAGGCTTGTTGCTACAGATTTTACATGCTAAGGGAGGAGACTTCTTTCAATGACCAGCATGTTTAAATTGTGCTACTTTCTCCTTTGAAGAAGGAAAAACCCAGATAATCTCATTCTATTAAGAGAGGTGTCACTGGTTGACTTGTCTTGATTTACATAATCCCAAAAGTCTTTCATAATTGAATAGCATTTATAAAAGGTGGTTACACTTTAGTGTAAAGTATCCAAAAAAAAAAGTCTAAAAGGTGTCAATGATAATTCGTCTCTAACATTTTCCAAAGTGTCTGTTTATCACCAAGGCCCTTGTGTTGGTGTCAGATCCAAATCCAGGTGGTGTGTACCCCTAGGTAACATTCATGTAGGCTGATCCTCGTCCAGGTTCTCAGATAACACTCTCTCTATGGCTCAGCTGCTAGTGGGATATGAAGTACTCAGCCGACTCACTCTAAAACAGGACTGAGGGGCTGTCACCTTGATGCAGGAGTGGATGCAGTTTCCTTCCTTTGGGAGGACCTCTTCCCAGGGCACAGTGGGGTAGGGGTGGGGGGAGAGAGCTCTCTGTTGCATCAGAAATCCTGTTTGGATATGCGGTATTTTAAATATAGCAGTAAATCCATAGAAAAATATTTCTCTGTATATAGTCTGAAGTTTGACCTGTTTACAAAAGAGCCCATCACTTATTAAGTCTTATCAGGACTTGTGTAGACTTAGGACTTATCTTTCTATTTTAAGTAGAGTCGAATCTCATGTATGATACTCATTCGATCGCTACAGGGTCCATCTGCTTGCTCCCGATAGTTCTGGTCCCCCTCATCTGCCATTCCACAGGCTTGAAAACGCGTCCTTGTTTGAACAGACTTGAGGAGGATTTGGATCTGTTTAAAGGGTTCGATTCCCTTGGCCCTGGGGGAATCAGACTTTTTTTTTTTTTTTTTTTTAATACACTTCCACCAGCAACACTGATTGCTCTTTATACAGGGGGCCCTGGAGTGGTAGCAGGCCTGCATTGATGCCTCTGAGCAGGCTCCGGGGAAACAAAGACAAGCCACAGAAAGTGGCAGACCTGGGAGCTCTGAGAGCGCTGGGCAGGGAGCTCACAGGGTCCGCTGGGGGTGGGGGCGCTGGGCAGGGAGCTCGCAGGGTCTGCTGGGGGTGGGGGCGCTGGGCAGGGAGCTCACAGGGTCTGCTGGGGGTGGGGGCGCTGGGCAGGGAGCTCACAGGGTCTGCTGGGGATGGGGGCGCTGGGTGCAGGGTGAGAGTTGCTCTCTGGGAGTCTGGGGTCTCCATAGGGACCTGAAACACAGATTCTGATAGAAACCCAGATGTTAGCACTGCCAGTACCACACAGATTGTACCGTGTACATTGTACTATATTCTGGTCTTCAGAATATTTTTGGTTAAACTCTATTTTGTATCTACTCTGGTCTTGAAGGACATTTCACAGTAAGCCTCCTAATAGTACTAGAATGACTGATTAAACCGAACATGAAGAAATGTGACTCAGAGCCTAGAGCACGCTCACATGTACAGTACCAACTCAATTCTGTATTCACTTTACCTCTAGAACTTCAGAAACTTGAAACCTTTCACATACCCTCTTCTGTAAACTCAAAATGTATTTTTGTGAAAATGAAAATTATATAAAAAAGAATGCATAAATCAGAGATGATTAAAAATATTTGTTCTAATGCAGTAATAATTTGGTAGTAATGCTTTCATCAGTATAGCTTAAGGCTACATTAAGTGGACAGACTTTATATGGATTCTCTAATTTTAATCTTCAAAATGCTATCTAATGTCTCATTAAGACTTGCATATAATGTATCTTAAGTACAGTCATTAAATATAGTTTAGGGAGATTTATGTTCAGATATTGCTTAAAGATGTTTTAATAGGCCCATTTACTCTGATGATATTAATGAGCTCTTAATACAGACTAAGCTTCTAAAACTAGTGGTAAAGACTCCCAGCCTGAACACAACAACTTGGAATTAATGCCTGGTTTGGACAGATGCCTGAGGGTGAGTCCTGCAGACACTCGAGGGTCAGTGCGAGCCCCTTGCTGGATGGAGCCTTGTGTTTCAGAAAGAGGCCTCCTGTAACGGGCTCTGGCTGCTGACTCCAGAGCACCCATTCTTCGGCCAGCCTGAGTACCATCTTTTTTCTCCCCCAAACTGTGCACAGGACATGTGCTAACTAGGCCGAAGTACCTCTCCAAGGTTATTTGAGAGGCACTGAAGCCTTGGCGGTGGCACTGGGGCCTGTGAGGGGTTAAAGGAGGCTGTTGCTGAACTTCCTGTGGAAGCATCTGCCAGATAAGGTGTGCACAGTCTGGCATCGTTATGTGAAACGGCTTCCCTCTGCCATGAGTGAACTGTAAAAGGTCACATGGGTGTGCTTTCATCTTTCAGGCATTCTTCCTAGCTGAAATACATGTAATAAAGTAGTCCTGCTAATTCAACATCAGAAAGAAAAAAAAAAGCACAACAGGAACCTCCGTGAGCCCCGCACACGCGTGAAACAGTTGTTCTCCAGGCCCCACTTCTAAACATGTAGCAAAAAAAATCTATTTTGGTATTTCCCTCTTTCAGAGAAATATTGAAAAGTACATTTTTTTTTGTTTCAATTATTTTAAGGGAGGAAAAAAAGAACCCGTGAGTTCAGAGACTTTTCTAATTACTAAATTGGTTTGTTATAAAAAGATAATAGCAAATTTCTTCTTTTCATAATTGGACATTTCTTCCCTGTAGGCTAATGCAGGCACAGCCCGTGCATGCAGAGTAAGTTATGCTTTTGAAAAGCCATAACTAGCTAATAACAGCTACAGTGTCATCAGAGAGTAATGGTGTGCTGATTAGCATAATTAATGACAAATGGTGGTGCGGAATTGGTGGATTGGTTTAGCGGATGATGAATGCGGCGAGGCCTGGGCTGGGGCCTGCCAACTAGGCCTCGCTGGCTGTCAGCCCTTCTGTTCTCCCGATGCAGCCCTCATTAGTCACGATGGGAGGTGCCAGTTTGTATTCCGTTTGGAGCACAGAAAACTTAATAATCCAAGCAAATGTGGCTATCCCTTTTTCCTCTGTATTTACTCACAAAACCCTCTCACTCATTCCCATTGTGGCTGAACCATTAAGACACAGCTATTTCCAGATTCCTCTGTGAGGCTTGAAGGCAAAACAAAAGAGAGCGTAATAGAGAGAGGCACGGATCTCAGAGCTTTCATCTGACCATCGATGAATTACTCTCACTAGGAAGACTTCTGTTTGGTGAACCCTGTTTATCTGTGTACTTTATAAGGGGAAAAGAGATGAACTCAGTAAGCGATACATTCTGTCCTAAAATAAGACTAGCACATTTATCTTTGACTTGATTAATCAGACCGAATTTGCATTCGCAAATGAGACTGATAAAAATGGATTTACCTTTTAACCTTTAGAGGAGGAAAGGTATTTTCTCTGCAAGATTTCTGGGGCTATCGTTTCTTAACCGATAAGAAGCCACTCCTTTATCAATAAAGATGAAAATCCGCAATTTGCATTAGTGAATGGGACTAATTATTATATAGTTAATTAGCACCTGGAAATGAGGATTATCTTAATTACAAAGCACAATTTCCCTAATAGCTGCAAAACTGTAAGTTTGATCTGTGTGGAAATTGGTAACTATTATTATGTAATTAGTGATAACATTAATAGTGTAGAATATTTAGATGTAATTTGCATATGCAAATGTGATTCACCTGCACCAAACAAGTGGACCATTAATGATTAGAGCATGATGTAGCTGACTGAAAGTTCTAGATAGCTGAGTGGTAACTATTATGCAGAATATCTAAATTATATAGTGGTAGAGTCAGCAAGGACCTTTTATATTTAGGTGGTCAGGGTGGATTTTGCTTTAAGAAGAATTAGTAGTTGCTGGGTTTAATAATGGAGCTAACTGCTTAGAGAAATAGCTAGCCCATAATCATTTCCTTGACTTTGATTTTTTCATGCTTCCTTATATCCCTTGAATCTGAGATGTCCTTTCCCTATGCACCTTAACAATTCTGAATTTTGGATCTGTCTTACAATTGATGTGTACTTTTAAAGCAGTAACACACATAACGAATAATGGTGCAGCTTACAGTTCTTCAGGGGAGAATCAGACCTTTCTGAATTTTATCCGCAGGGCCCTAGAGGCTCTTCCCATCAGAACTGGTTCTTTGTATCTTCTGGGGTTCTATCTACTTCCTCCCTCAGGCTGACATATGCTTCCCAAAGCCATGTACTCATAGTGGGGTGGATTTTAGAGTAGACATGGATGGCCTTTTAAAAACTGTCATTCATAATAGCTTATCAGTGGTTATCATTGTTCAGAATGGGAGTAAAATCAGTGTATTGATCGGTCTTTGCTTGGTTATCATGCCAGTAACAAACACCCCTCCAGATCACAGTGGCTTACAGTATCACCATTTTGTAACATCGAACTTGGAAATGTAAATTGGAACTTGAGTGACATATATCACCATGTCACTCAAGTTCCAATTTGGTGACCATGGATTGGATGGAACCCTGCTCCTTGTGTCTTTGCACTCTGGGACCCAGGCTGAAAGAGCAGCTCCCATCTGTAACTTGCTATTTTTATAGTAGAGGGAAGAGTGAGACCTGGAAGAAACAACCAGTGGCTCTTAAAGCTTCTGGCCATAGTGGCAAGGCCTACAGCCGACCAACATGAGTGGGGCAGAAGTGTATCCTCTTCCCTCAGCGTACCTTTCACACGGCAGTGGACAGATGGTCATACTCTTACAGGGAAGTGGGAACACATACCCGGGAATGGTGACACTACCCACTGGAGGAAGCGATTTTGAGTTTAAAATGTGAGTGTTTGCTGTAAAATATACTGGAAAAAAATAAGTGAATCTGAGACATCAGACACCTTCCTAGAGTCTAGAAAACACTGGCCGATAATGTCTGTAGCTTTTCCCTGTGCAGAATTTTATCTTCAACCCATCAAGAGCTTGTGTCCTCCTGGGGTGTTTGGGAGAACTCAGGGATTTTGATGGGTGTTCAGCACAATGGAAGTAGCACTACTCTCTGGGGTTTAAGCCCCATTTTGACCATTTCCAAACATGGGACCGTGATTCCTTTCTCTGGAACTCAGTTTGCCTAGCTGCAAAATGAAGCTGTTGGACAGGGTGGACCTCCTGTCCCTCTATCCTTCCACCAATCCTTTGAACACTCATTGAGGGCCAGGCACTGTGCAGGGGCTAGAACAGGTGCCTTGAGAGGTTTTGCCTCAGGGCAGGAGGGACTGAGGTTCCAACTGAGCATGACCCGCCCGTCATTTCCGGTAAGAACCTGATAAAAAGTTTGTTCCTACTAGACCAAACAGTTCATTGATATTTCTTCCTCTTTTAAAAAATCCAAAAAAACAGACACAAAGCTTTTCTTACCTGAATGATAAAAGTTACATGTTCGTTGTAGAAAAGTTACAAAATATATGAAAACATTGGAAAGAAAATAAATATCACTTACAACCCCATTACCCAGAGAAACAGTATTTCAGTGTATGTCCTTTTAACACTTTTTCTGTGCCATATATTTACATTTAAAAGTGTATGTCTACCTAACTGTCCATTCTGGGTTCTTTTTAAGTCAGATTTATTGAGATATATTTACATGTAATAAAATCCAGGCTTTTTATGTGCACATTTCAGTGACTTTTGACCAATGTCAAACTACATGACAGCCGCCTCCAGAAACAAGATACAGAATATAGCCAGGAGTCTCATAAGTTCACTTGCCTCCATTTCCGGCCCTTCCCTCCCCATCACCAGTCCCTGGCAGTCACTTGCCTGCCCAGTGCTATCATGTACATGGAATCATACAATATGTAGCTTTGTGTGTCTCCCAGCATAATATTTTTGAGAGTCTTCCATGTTGTTGCATGTATCAGGAATTTGTTCCTTTCTAACACTCCAGGTGTCCGTTCTGCTTTGAGACCTGGTCATGCACCTCGTTCCTTGTCATTAGGTCAGGTGGTCCTCAGGCTGGGATTAATGGTTGTATCATCCTCCCTCTTATGGATGCAATGTACTTTACCTAGCCAGTCCTCGGTGGCTGGGTTTTTACATTATCTTCATTTATAAAAGTTATACTTCAGTGAATGTTCCTTTAGATGAAATATATACACGCATGTTTAATTATTTTGACATATAATGACAAATTCTCCCCCGTAATGGTTGAATTTGTTTACACTTCTGCATATATGAAAGAGGTTTGTTTTTTTGGTTTTCCACACAAGACTTGCTAACTGGTAATTTTTTTTTTAATTTTTATCAATTTGGAAGGTGAAAGGGTATTTTATTGTTAATTTACATTTCTTTGATGACTGCTAAGGGTGCCTGTGTTGAGCCACTCGTGTTCCTCGAGACCTTGGCCTATCTGTCCGCAGCGTCTCTTCCATTGCAGTCTTACTTTTGTTCATGGAGCTGCAGGAGCTCCTCATGAAACAAGGCCTTCTTTTGCTCTCACATTACTACTGCTTGTTTCCAGTTTCTGCTTTGTACTTTCATTTCATGTTTCCTTTATGTTTTGTGTCTTTGCCATCATGTTTTAGAAAAGCCTTCTTGGTTTTCTGGTATGTTCTAATACCTTCACTTTTTTTAACATTTAAATCTAAAGTTCTGCTGTGATTTGTTTTGATGTGTGACAAGATAACAATCTATGTTTTTCCAAATTATTAATTATTGTCCCAGCATCACTTGTTAAATAATCTTCTTTTAACCAGCTCATTTGGAAAACAATCCTATAATAACCTCTTACTGTGATGTATTTTGTGGCCTGTGTTGTGTTCCATTGAGTTGAATGCGTATTCCAATGGGAGGGTCACGCTTTTAATAATTATAAATGTATGTATTTTAATTTCTTATCTTACTGTTCTTTGTAGTTATTTTTCAGAATGTTCCAGGTAATAATAACTTTTTTTACCCAGTAGAAATTTAGAATCACTTTAAGTTCCAAGGAAAATACTTTCAGGATTTTGATTGAAAAAAATATTGAAGTTATAAATCAGTTTGGGGAGAGTGGTCATTTAGAAAAATATCCAATCTTTCCTTCCGGAGATATAACTCTCTATTTATTCAAATGTCTTTATATATTATTCAGTAACATATTATAGTTTTCTTTGCTTTCTGTTAATATAATTCCTAGGTTTTAAATTTTGTTGCATTGCCCATTATGTTGGTTTTGGTTTTGGTTTTGGTTTTGTTTCTTTTTGAGTCACGGTGTCACTCTATCACCCAGGCTGGAGTGCAGTGGTATGATCTTGGCTCACTACAACCTCCGCCTCCCGAGTTCAAGCAATTCTCCTGCCTCAGCCTCCCAAGTAGCTGGGACTACAGGCGCCCACCGCCACGCTTGGCTAATTGTTGTATTTTTAGTAAAGACAGGGTTTCACCATGTTGGCCAGGCTGGTCTTGAACTCCTAGTCTCAAGTCATCCTCCCCCTCGGCCTCCCAACGTGCTGGGATTACAGGCGTGAGCCACCGCACCCAGCCTGCATTTCCCGTTATGTTTTCATTGGTGATTAAATATTTAATTTAATATTGTTGGGTCTTTTTTTTCTTCTTAAGAGATGGGGGTTCTCACTCTGTTGGCCAGGGTGGTCTTAAACTCCTGGCCTCAAACAATCGTCCCGCCTCAGCCTCTCAAAGTGCCGCGATTACAGGCGTCTGCCACTCCACCTGGCCCTGTTGTTTTTTTCATCTTCATTTGGTAACTGGCCACCTCTCTGTATGCTTGTTATTTCCAGTAGCCTCCAGTTTCTTTACTTGGATTTTCTTGGAGGACAACATCATCTGCAAATACAGATCATTTTGTCTCTTTGGTAACATTTATAACCCATTGGTTTTCTTGCTTTGTATTTTCGGCTAAAATATTGAAAGCAGTGGCAGTAGTTTTCATTCTTACCTGGTTCCTGACTTTAATGGGGATGCTTCTAGTGTCCCACAGTTAAGTCTGATATAGATTGGGAATTTGGAAGAGAGAGGGCTTGATTGTGTTAAAGGACCCATTCTCTATTCCTGTTTTCCAAAGAGTTTTTTTTTAATAAATTCAGGCACTAATTTGAGTTTCATATAAAAAAATTTGGAATATTTTAATGTAGTATAATATTTTTTCTCTCTTATTGACAGATAGATTATTTTGTTTTGATGATTTAGCATTTAGAAAGTTATTGTTATATTTCTGAAATCAATATTATGGTGCATTCTTCTTTAAATATAGTACTAGATTTGAGCGACTGCTATTTAAGTTAGGATTTGGGCATTTATATAAGTAAGATTAGGCTTTTTGCTTATCAAAATGTTTGTGTGATCTAAGTTTTTTTCAACTATAAAAATATTTCTAAAATATTAAAATGGCTGTCCATTTTGGGGAAAAAAGAACACCAGAAAAAAAAAACCTGCCTGAGCTAAGTGGACCTGGAAGCTAGGGGCATTTCAAGGAGATGGACAACTATTTCAGTTTCTTTCACCATTAGTGATTTTTTTCAGCTTTCTACTTTTTCTTGAGTCAGTTTTATCATCTGTATTTTTTGAAAGAAAATATAGCCATTTCACCTAAATTTCATCTAAATTTTAAAGTTTATTGGTACAAAATTTTACCTGAGTTTGTATTTATCTTAAAATTAATATACCTATAGTCATATATATCCTAATGTTATTTTTCTCTCTCTTTTTCTTGGTTGATTTATTTGCTTTATTTATCTTTCCAAATAACTGCTTTTTAAATTTATAAAGCCATTAGACTTTTGCTTTATACTATTTAATAAATTTTTATCTGTATTAGTTCTTTTTTTTTAACTTTCTTTTTTTTTTTTTTTTTCCTTTGAGACAATGTCTCACTCTGTTGCCCAGGCTGGAGTGCAATGGTGCCATCTTGGCTCACTGCAACCGCTGCCTCCCAGGTTCAAGTGATTCTCCTGCCTCAGCCTCCTGAGTAGCTAGGACTACAGGTGCGTACCACCGCACCTGGCTAATTTTTGTATTTTTAGTAGAGATGGGGTTTCACCATGTTGGCCAGGCTGGTCTCCAACTCCTGACCTCAGGTGACCCACCTGCCTCAGCCTCCCAAAGGGCTGGGATTACAGGCATGAGCCACCGCCCCCAGCCACCTTTTTTTTTTTTTTTTTTTTTAACTTTTTTCTATTTATTTTGGTTTTTTTAATAGCTTCCCTTGAATGGTTCCTTCATTTGTTTTCTGTCCTTTTTTGATTTTTAATGAAAGTATTTAAGGTTATATAAATATTATTGTATATTGCTTTGGTGGCATTCTGTAGCTTTCATATATAATATCTATTTATAAATACATACTTTCAGTTTTGATTATCCCTTTGACTCAAGTGTTAGAAAAGACATTTCTAAGTAATTTTTGAAACCTTAATTTCTACTTTTATTATGTAATTATCAGAGAATATGACCTCTATAATTTTTTGTTTTTTCAAGTGTATTTAGTCTTTGCAGTCTAATATATATATCAGTTTTACTGAATGCTTCATTGATACTTGAAAACACATCTTCTCTGCGTCACAGTGTTTGAGATACACACACCCCCACCACCAACGTTTTTTGGTCAAGTAGGATGGATGGGTATGTATACCCCCATATAGATATATATACCCCCATATAGATATATACATTCATTCATTCTATTTGACCAAACAATGGTAGCTTTTGTTTTGCACAGTTCTTCTCATGTCAGTATCATTTTGATCATTGGTTTTATTTTGTATGTTTCTGTGCAGTGTTATTGAGGCCATGAAGGTTTATGACGGTTAAAGGTCTATTGTGTATTTTACTCTTCATCAAAATAGAATTCCCCTTTTGTCGCATCTCACATTTTTGGCCATAAGTTCCATGGTGCTCCTGTCCCTTGTGGCCCTGGCTCTGAGTGCTGCCCCTCCTCCTTCCTCTGCTCTGGCTGGGTGAGGCTTCTCCTCTGGGGGTTTTCCACCTTTGCTGTGGTTGTCTCTTCCACCACAGAGAGCCCTCCTGTTCCCCACCACACCCCTGCCAGCCTCTGACCTGTCTGTGTCTCCAGCTCCTCCCAGAAGCCCTCCCTGGCAGCTCCTGTCCTCCTCTGCTGGATCCTGTGAGCACCACAGCCTCCTGTGCACCCTGAGCTATGCCTCTCAAGGCCCTCCACCAGCTCATCCCCTGCTGTGGGCACAAGCCCTGCTTTCAGAGTTTCCCTGCCCAGTGAATGAATGCCCCTTGAGAGACCACGCATATGCTGCAAGTCCAGCCCTGCTCAGAACCTTTCTTTGCCAAATAATCACCTTGTTATTAAAGAGCTGATTGTTCTACTAGACTCTTCTATTCTTATGGTTCACCATGAAACACCAGTTAATTCACTTTTTAAAAATTACTTCAAGAGCCTTGTTTGGCTGTTTTATGTTGCTATAAAGAAATACCTGAGACCGGGTAATTTATAAAGAAAAGAGGTTTAATTGGCTCACAGTTCTGCAGACTATATAGGAAGCTCCAGCATCTGCTCCTGGTGAGGGCCTCAGGAAGCTTCCAATCATGGCGGAAGGCAAAGGGGAAGCCAGTGTATCACATGGCAAGAGCAGGAGCAAGAGAAAGAAGCGGGAGGTCCCAGGCCCTTTCAAACAACCAGATCTCGGTGAATTAATGGGGCAAGAACTCACTTATTACCAAAGGGATGGTGCTGAACCATTCATGAGGGATCTGCCCCCCTGATCCAGTCACCTCCTACCAGGCTCCCCGCCTCCAACATTGGGAATCACATGTCAACGTGAAATTTGGAGGGGACAAACTGCCAAACCATATCAAGCCTCATTCCAGAACTTTGATCATTGGAAGTGCTTATTTGAAACCTTCCCATCTTCCCTGGTGATACTCCAGGGGCCCACACCAGAGTGCTAGGCAGCGTGGCATAGAAGGAAGGGCAGGGGTTTTAGAGACTGGCTGCCTCCCTGGCTGGACATGATCCCATAACTTGCCAATGCTCCTGTCAGCTGCCCAGCTCCTTGCACCTGTCTCTCAAGGGGCATTCGTTCACTGGGCAGTTACCGAGGAAACTCCCATGTGCCCAGCCCTGGGGCCTGGACTGGCAGAGAGCCCCGGGCAGTGAGTGGGAGCTCAGAGCACATGGGGCCCCCACACACCAACTGGAGGCGACCTGCCACCATACAAATACAACCTGCAGAAGTCGGATGTGCTGGTCCCTCTGTTGAGAAGGCTCGGTGGCCGCAAGCACATATTGCAGTCCACAGAACCATCCTGGCAGATGGCGACGGCTGTAGAGAAGACCCTCAGGCCCTTTCCCTCGCAGGTTTGCTGTCTGACAGACAGGTCTGGCCTCCCTGGTTTCCTGTCATTAATGTGGTTTCGGATGAGAGTGACCCCCCATGGCACCTCCTTGCTAAGGCTCATTTCCAGAGGAAGGCAGAGAGTCATTCTTCATGGTTAAGAATAAGGACAGCCTTTAATTTCAGCAAATTTAGCCACTTCCTTTCTGCCCAGAGGCATAGGAATATTTCTGAACCTGGACAGGGCTGGCCTGGGCTCAGTATGTTCTGAGTCCCGTGGGCAGGTATGCTTAGGCTGGGGTGACTGTTACATCATTACCTGCAGCGAGAGACTGGCTTTTCCTCTCCTGACTGGCCTTACCATGGAAAAGCAAGTGACTTTTGTGTCTGTTTGGTTTCAGGAATAATAATCAATGTTTATTTAACTAAGTCACCTTCATATATAAACTCATTTAATCCTTGAAACCACTCCACTTCCCATTTTGCAAATAAGGAACCGAGATTCAGAGAAGTTAAGTGACTTTCCCAACGTCACACAGCGAATCAAGGCAGTGGCCCATGGGTGCCTTCATTGTGCCTCCTACGGAATTCTGTAGTAGGCTTTCTCACTCCTCCACTCTTAGTTTTAAGTTGCTGTCTCATTTCCTAGGCTGAGCACTCCATGAGAGATGCCCTTGGCCTCCTCACATCTAGCATCAGAGTTAACCGTGAGAGCTCTACAGTCAAGTTCATGTCGCAGTCTGGTCTCGCCTGTGCCCAAAGCCTGGGAGGGCCCATCAGGTGATGAGTCCTGCTGCTCCCTGCACTGTGCAGAGCAGAGCCCCTGGCCCTCCCTGGGAAGGACGGTCTGGCTTCCGGGCGGGCGGTGGGCAAGCTCCACTTCCTCTCATTAGGCAGCCTAATGGATGGCCGGCTGAGCTTGCAGATCTGTCCAGGGACTAGTGGACTCTTACCGCCTGTTCCCAGAGCAGCCTAGGAAGCCAGCCCCCATTGGGGTGGCACAGATGGCAAGCCCAAATGACAAAGTAAACTCCAATATGTCTTGGAGACATTGTCAGCCTGCAGCTTATTTGTCATGTCACGGCAGCCTTGTGGACCAGGGACGCACTCCCTCCCCGGCCCTGCTCCATCCCCACGTCAGGATTATTTACAGGAAGCTGCATTTGATAGGGCAGGTGGGGAGGGCATAGAGATGGAGGGGTGCCAGAACAGACGTTGGTCATTTTCTCATGTTTGGGAAATGAATAACACTCACTTACCTAGCATTTATAGAGTGCTTCACCCAAACTCTCTTCAAGTCTCATAGCAACCCAAAGAGGTGTCGATATAATTAATCCCAGTTAATAGACGCAGAAACCAAGTCATGGAGAGCTCAGTCAACTTGCCTAGTCACACAGCTAATGAGAGCAGGGATTCTGGCTCAGGCTGGTGCAGTGGAGGCTGAAAGGGTGCTTGCTGCTTGCTCAGGGCTGGGTTTTGGGAGGCAGATCAAGCAGGAGGAATGACACCCTGTATCCCAGGGATGTCCTGCAGCCCTGCAGGTGCAGACCAGCTGTGCCACCCAGCCCAAAAGGGGACACATTAAGGCGGGGAAGTGGCACTGTTTGGCCTGTCTCCCATGGTGACTGGGCCCTGCGGTGAGTGGCTGTGTTTGGGTCTGTGCTGGACAGCAAGGTCACATACTCCACCCTAGGTGGCATCTCTGCATCACCAGAAGAGCAGGGGTCAGAGGAGGAGGAAGAGGCTTGGCAGGCTAAGTATGCCCAGCCTTGCCTTTCACACCACGACTGCCATAGGGAGTCAGACCCTTCACCATCTGGGCCTCAGCGTCTTTGACTGTAGAAACAAAAATGGAGGCATGAAAAGCCTTGTCAGAGAATTGCAGTGAAGATGAAATGAGATAAAGCTTGCAAAATGGCCCTGCCCACAGTAGGTGCTCACCACTGTAGAGAATGGCTGGGAAGCAGTGCAGAGGGGACTCTCTCAAAGGCCTAGGCCTTTTGCTGCACCTCCAGGTGGAGGAGGGGGTCAGGGACAGGTCAGGGGTACTTAGTAGAGGGTCTCGAGCAAATGATCCCGAGAGCTGCAGCCCATCCAGGCTCTGGGCAGGAACCCTGGAGCCCAGAGACAGCAAGGCTCTGTGAGAACTGGATTCAAGCCCAGGGGAGTGGTCAAGGCTGCGTCTCCCTATCCCCAGCTCCCAAAGCAGTAGGAGTTCAAACCCACCGGGACAGGGGAGCCAAAAAGCTGGACAGAGGGATGAGGCACTGCAGGAGCTCCGTGGTGGGACACGACCCTCCCACTACCTTCCAGAGGCAGGACAAGGGTCCTGGGTGGGTGCCTGGGACTCATGTCATCTGGTGGGGGGTTTATTTATCTTTCTGATTTAGCTTTAAAGATGCCCCTGAACCCACAGCCTCTGGTCACAGGTAAGCAATGAAAAGCCAGGTGGAATATGAAGAGCAGATTAGGTTAGCCGTGTGACTGATCCCAAGCTGTTTGCCGAGTCTCTGTGTAAATTTCATGCAGGTTGTCTGATTGAGGACACCTGGAATGCCGCAGGCTTGGTGGTTATGAAAGTCCCACTGTTTCATTCCTTAGCCCCGCTCACCAGTTATGTGCAAGTTGAACGGTACCATCAACCCCATTCCCAGCAGCCCCTGTGCATGTGGGAGGCAGGGGGTCCTTGTGTCATGCACCAGCAGATGCACCTACTTTTTCCCTAGGAGATGAAAAAAGGAAGAATGTGAGTCTGTGCCTTCAGCTCATGCGTGTGCTCACGTGCAGGCATGCGCAACCAGGGCTCCCAGGGAGAATGTGCATTTTAAACAATAGACCCAGCCTAACTCCTGGTGTTCAGGTGGAGGCCATTCAGCCAGCCCTGAGCCCCAACTACTTGCTGGTCATTCTACTTGAATCTGGGACACAAAAGGTGAAGACACAGCCCTGCCTTGGAGCCTGGGAGGCTTTCCCTCCTCAGCTCGGGCCAGCACTGGGGACTCAGCTCCAGACGTGTGCAGACTCTGAGGGCCCACCGGGTTGCCTGGGAGCTGGGGAAATGTGTTCCCTGTTAGAGTGCCGTCCATTTGGTGATTTGGGGGCAGCCAGTGCAACACATTCGGCAGGGCCTCAGGTCGTTTGGCCAGACTGGAAATTGGTTCTATCCCAAATGTTGCTGGAAATAACAAGGCAGCTGTTCAGCCTCTCTGTTCTCAGTTAGTAAGTGAGAAAAATGTGTGAGCCCAGCAGAGGAAAAAAGAGTTGTCAGAGCCCATTTCCCCCATGCCTTTGATCTTGCTGACGTCTATGTTTGGGTGTTGGGGGTGGGGTGATTTGGGAGTTTGGGTGAGTTTTTTGGCTGAAGTAATTGGGATGTCTTAGGAAGCGGGGAAGGAAGGGAAGTTCCAGGGTAATTGCTAACTGATGCCAGAAAGAAAAAAAAAATGAAATGCTTAGGCACTTCGTCGCTCTTTATTTTCCAGCCATTTCTGCAAATTGCAGTCTAGTTCTTTCTCAGAAATAAGTGACCTGCTAATACAGGGTGGGGGATAGTGGCTGTAGGACAATGGGGTTTAATTTTTAAAAGCTCTGGACTCAAGTCCCAGCTCTGCCCCCGAGACAAGCCCCTCACCTTCTTTGAGCTTCAAGTCAGTCTTCTGTCAAGAGGGGCTGAAAATGCCTGCCTCCCGGGATTGTGGTAAAGACTAATTAAGAGAAGTCTCGCTGAAAGTGCTTTGTCAGCTGCGAAATATGTGAGGAAGATAAAATCCCTATTTCTTCAAGTTCAGCAGGTTTTTAGTGAGCATCTATTTTTTGCCAGAAAACCCCACAGAGGTGCCACCTCCCTGTGAGCATCCCCACCCACCCCAGTGCATTGTCAAGGACACATGAACTTGTCAACTGGGCGAGCAAGCAGGGGAGGGGTGAAAGGTCCAGCTGCAAGCAGGGAAGCAGCTGAGGGCCTGGAGCAGACCAGGGCCTGGCTGGGCAGAAGGGACTCCCAGAGTTCAGGAGTGTTGCTGTTTGCCCCTTCTCCCTTCTCAAGTTTGGAGTTTTGTTTTCATACCTGAGGTTGAAGGTCCTAGTGACTTATTTCTGCATGTGTGGACTGTGGAGGAATCCGTTGCCAACAGCAGTGGCCTGTATATCACCGGCTGCTTCCTGGAAGAGGTGTTCATCACACAGGCTTGGCTTCTGCTTGCCCATGAGGCTCTTGCAGTTTCTTTCTTCTCACCATGCCCCTTCTCACGTGTGCATAACTCATACATGCACACGATCTCGCATGCGTTATGTGGCACATGCATACACTCACGTGTGTGCACATGTGTGTACACTCTCACATGTGTGCATACATACCATGTGCATAGTCTTGCATGTGACACACAGCCTCACATGCACATATGCACACATGACACGTGTGCATGCTCACATGTGTGCACACATGACATATACACAGGTGGCCTCCCCTCCTCTCTGGATCATCAAGGATACCATCCAGATTACCTTCCAGGGCTGGGACAAGGGCTCACCAGGCCCCGACAGGGCAAAAGACAGAGAGGCAAGATGGAAGTCTGGTGTCCCATCAGGGAAAGTCTAAGTGAGAAACAGACGCGGTAAAGCAGAGAGCACCGGGAGACAGGAGAGGCATGGACCTCGGAGTCAGTGCCACCACCACCCGCTAGCACCTCCCTTTGGTCCCTTCAGCATTTTAAAACCTGCTTTCTGTACTGAGAAATAGGCTTTCTTCTTTTATTTTCAAACTTCAAAGATCAGTTTTGAAATAAAGTGTTTTCTGATGAAATTCCAAAGGTTTTACACACGTGTGAAAGGAGAAGTTTGGCTGTTAAAATGTGTTCACCCTCCCCCTCACTGCCCTGACCCACCAAGGTCCCACCATGCCTCCACTTTGTTCTCCTAAATGCTGCACCAGCTCACAACCATCAATAGTGTGTTGTTCCAGCCTCTTTCCTTCATCCCCCTAATTCATTTTTGTTCAGCTAGAGCCTAGTGGGGCAGAATTGACTTTTGCTAATGGGAAGAAATCTTTTCTGTGTAGGCACTGTTTACCACTCTGCAGCTAATCTCATCGAGCCTTGGGCTCAGTAAGTGGGACACCCAAGTGGCCTGGGGCTGGACGAGTAGAAAGGTGGCCCCTGGTCTTAGCCAAAGGAATCCCCTATTTAAGCATCAGGATACATTTGCAGTGGCCAGGGGTATGGGCCTTGCATTTTTTAACCCCTGCGTGGCTTTAGCCCCATAAAGACCCAACTAAATAAGCGAGGTGGAGGTGAATGTTTTCCTCTTCTTTTTCATTTTACTTTTGTTAAGCACTGCATAATGCACATGCCACGTAATACAGTGAATAGCCTTCTGGCAGGGGTTAATGACCATAATTGAGTTGTTTTTTTTTTTTAATCAGCCAGGAAAATGCTTCCTTAATCAATGTTCTTTAAATGCTTTGACACATGGTAACGACGCACCCCAGAGATGCACATGCCTCTCTCCACCAGACTCCGCTGATAGGAATATTGGGCAGCCCTTTCTTCCCTTCCCTACTGTGAGCCTGTGGGTGCACAGGGCAGCCACTCCGGGGATGAGCGAGCATGCGCCATGATGGTGATTCCAGGAAGGATCTTGAACCGCGTCCTGGCAGGGCTACCTGGGCCAAAACCCTATTTCTAGGCCCCTTAAAGGTGAGCGGGCTTCAGCTCCCTCCCCAGTAAGACCCGCAACACCCTGCGAGCTGGCTGGAGATGAATTTTATTTTATTTTATTTTATTTTATTTTATTTTATTTTATTTTATTTTATTTTAGATAGAGTCTTACTCTGTCGCCCAGGCTGGAGTGCAGTGGTGTGATCTCAACTCCCTGCCACCTCCGCCTCCCGGGTTCAAGTGATTCTCCTGCCTCAGCCTCCCGAGTAGATGGGACAACAGGCGCATGCCACCACACCCAGCTAATTTTTGTATTTTTAGTAGAGACAGGGTTTCACCATGTTGGTCAGGATGGTCTCGATCGCTTGACCTCGTGATCCGCCCACCTCGGCCTCCCACAGTGCTGGGATTACAGGTGTGAGCCACCGTGCCTGGCCCTTATTTTATTTATTTTGAGACAGGGTCTTTCTCTGTTGCCCAGGTTGGAGTGCAGTGGCAAGATCATCACTCACTGCAGCATTGACCTCCCAGGCTCAGGTGATCCTCCCACCTCAGCCTCCTGAGAAACTGGAACCACAGGCGCGTGCCACCATGCCCAGCTGATTTTTTTGATATTTTGTAGAGATGGGGTCTTGCCATGTTTCCCAGGCTGGTCTTGAACTCCTGGGCTCAAGTGATCCACCTGCCTCAGCCTCCCAAAGTGTTGGAATTGCAGGCGTGCACCACCAAGCCTTACTGAAGTGGGTATTTGAGCCTCTAATGCTCCCTGTTACAGTTTTGCTGTCATGGTGGTTCTGAGACAATAAATTTTGACAGGTCGTTTTCTTACCTTCTTTCTTTCTTTTTTTTTTTTTTTGAGACGGAGTCTTGCTCTTTCACCCAGGCTGGAGTGCAATGGTGCGATACCAGCTCCACTCCCAGGTTCAAGCAGTTTTCCTGCCACAGCCTCCCAAGTAGCTGGGATCACAGGCACCTGCCACCAGGCCCAGCTAATTTTGTATTTTTAGTAGAGACAGAGTTTCACCATGTTGGACCTGGCTGGTCTCAAACTCCTGACCTTAGGTGATTCGCCCACCTCGGCCTCCCGAAGTGCTGGGATTGCAGGCATGAGCCACCACGCCCAGCCTGATAGGTCATCTTGAACATCTCTTCCCAATACAGTAATTAGACCTTAAATGTTTTTGTTGGATACTTACCCCCAAGATATTCCCAAATCTCCAAATTTAAAAATAGCTCTTTAGCACACGATTTCTCCCACAGAATGTAGTAACGTAGACATGAAACAGTCAGGTGAACTTGTTAGAACTAACGGTTCTATAAATAAAAACTGACATCATTCATAAAGTTATTTAAATAAATTTTGTCACCAAAATTTATATGTTACGTCATTGCTAATAATGATTTTAACTGTGAGTTTTCTTTTTGTAAAAAAGAATTGAGCCAAGCCCCAGGGTTTTTTTTAACAAGCTGACGGGATACTTGGCTGGGCTTCTCATCCTGCCCCTTCCTGCTTCCAGCTCAGATACTCGGAATATGGTAGAAGCCTGACTGAATCATGAAGACTGAAAGTCTTCTCAGTGAGAAGGAAAGTGAGAGTGAGAGTGAGAGAGGAAAGGATCAGTTACTCTTTGGCCACCGTGAACGCGCAGCCTCCTTTTCCTCCTGGGATATGGGGTCTGAGGCATCTCCTTCCTAGAGGCTACGTCCATCTGCATTGCAGGGTATTCTGTGCAAGAGCCGTGCTCCCCTCGAGTTTCTTCAACTGAGCTAGTAATTGCTTCACCAGCAGCAGGCTGCTGATAGCACCCCTGCTTAACTTCAGTTTATAAAAGAAAAGGAAAAGTAAGCATCTTACAATTCTGGAACCTCCTTTCCTCTTGGGAGTCTACATATGGGCCCCAGCTTCGTCCTGAAGCACTGTCAAGAATCCTGTGCCGTCTGCTCACGCCCTCACCCCACGAGTTTAACCAGATCTTCAGCTCTCACCAGAGTTTCCTCCACAGTCAGAAGCCCTTGCACTAGGCTCGCAAACCCTGTCTCATTTCCACATCGCATGTGTGGCAGGCTCATTCCTCCCAGAGTAGAGCTGAGCTGCGCCCTCGGCCCACCCTCTCCTTTTTAATCGATGTCAGCTCCTTCCCTTACCCACACCCCGGCCGAGTCTCTGCCCTTTCTTAGACCTTTGGGATCCCTTCTTCCCTCCATCACCAACATTAGCAGTTGGCTCTTGGGTGGGATCAGTTTTTTAAAATAAAGAGACGAAGTGTCACTTCAAGGGAGGTACTGCTTTTGCAGGAGAAAAGTGGGGCACCTCTCAGCCAGGCTGAAATCTGGGAGCTGCGTCTGACTGGCTCGCTCACTGGCCCAACTCCCCACTGAGGCACGCCTGCTCCAGGAACCCCGGTGTGTGCCAAGTTCAGTGACACATGTTTATGTCATGACCTTCAGGACTTCCACCAATCCTAGCCACCATGAATGTTATTTTTTAAATTATTTTATTGTATTTTAGATTTGGGGCTACCTGTATGTTGTGTACTGGTAGAGACTGGGCTTCTAGTGTACCCATCAGATGTTGGAGTCTCAGGTCCCAGAGAGTCAGATTTCAGGTGCGAGGACACAGCTGCCAGTACTTCCATTTTCTCCGCATTTTGTCACACCTCAGACAACACTTAGGTTGAGACTGAACGGAAATGGGGAAGTGTCGCCTGTCGTTCTACTGAGGGAGAACGGGTGGTGTGTGTTTGGGATTTTACAGGCAGAGCATTTAAAGCCCACCTTGTGTTTTCTGAACCTTAGGCACAAATGAAATCACGGCTTGGTGCTTGTCCAATAGCCTTGCTGGAGTCAAGCTGAGAGCCCCTCTCCACCAAAACCAAATAATAAAAACGAGCAAAAAGCTTGTGCTTTCAAAGTATGTCTGGCAAAAGACGATTTGGGGACTTTTTCACAATAAAGACTGAGCAGAAAGCGAATAGCCATTCTCACCATCTCCTTGAGCTGCTGGACCCCACAGTCAGTAGCCCTGCACTCTCCCTCACCACAGGGCAACCTTGACTTTTGATTGTCGGGTCCCTGCCAGGTCTCCGCTCAAACGGTTTTTCCACTGACCCAATAAATGATTATGTAATAGTCAGGAGACCCCATTCAAACAACACCTGGTTCTGTTACTCGCCCACTAGATCACACTGAGCAAGCGGGTAAACCTCTCTGTGCCCGGGCTCAGTCTCACCAGGCCCAGGGTAGAGACCAGGACAAATGAGATAATGGGTGTGAAACCCCTAGGAACCCTATTAGGCACCACACCACACGTTTGTGTGTGTCTGAGAAACCTATTATTTCTAAGCTGTTCGGGGGCCCCTGGGCTGCTCCTTTGCGGGGGGCTTTCTGACCCCTGGCAAGAGCCAACATCCTCACTCGACACTGGCTCTTAACTTTGCCTGCCTCCTGGGTTTCTGTTTTCCCTGAGGGTCTGGTCTTTTGGATTCACGTGATATTCTTCTTCCCCTGGGGCTTTAGGGAAAGTATTTTTAAGAACAGGCCCCGGGTGTCCTGTTGGGCCTTGCGTTTCATGGTGGTTCCCCCTCATTCCAGCCCGCAGTTTGTCCCGCCTGGTTGCGACAGCAGCCCTGGCTTATTGGTATCTTTCTAGGCTGCTAGGTTCCATTGAAATGTGTCCTTCTGATACTTTACTGTGACCAGAGTCCCTTGAAAAAATCCAGGGCAGATTTTCAAATGGCTGGAAGTCATTACTCAGGGAAGCACAGAAAGGTTCAAGGAAGGAAATCAATAATCTAGCACAAGTTAGAAATACTGTGTTCCTTAGCTTCAAAATAGGAAGAGCTCACTTTGAGTTAGGTAGGGAGAGAGACCGAAAAAACGCCCTCTATGTGGAATCCAGAAAAGGCATTCACAATGCATTTGAATTTATTCTCTTTCTTTCTATTACTGAAAGTCAATACCTTAGAAACCCTGAGTGCTGAGAAAACTCACTGAGGATGTAGAGACGGATGACCAAGGATCTCTCAGGGTTCCTTTCATCCTGCAAGTTTTAAGGGCTCGGATCACAGCAGGTCTGGACCTAAGAGAACCCCCAGGCTGGGTTACATACTAAGGAAAAAGTAATCAGTTGGCAAGTAGGTTACCTGGCTGTGCTCTGGCACCGGTATTTCTTGATGCCTTGCCATAAGCTCAGAGTGTCACGAGCCTGGCCTGCTGAGTGGTCCCACTGCAGGCCTCCCCTTGACTGACACGTGGCTCCCTTGCCTCTCCGAGCCATAAAACGGGCCAATTGTGTTTTCCTTAGGGGACTGTGACCCACAGGGACAGTCTAGCATGGTGCGCAGCACAAAGTCCAAGGCCGTCTCCAAGACACAGCTGCATCACTGCCTGACCCCAGCACAGTTAGTCCTTCTGGGTAATGGAGAGCCCTGTTGCTGCAGAAAAGCTTCACAGAACTGTGCCCGTGAGACCACGAGACCCTCACCCCAGCAGCACGCGGGCACCCAGCCCACAGCAGCATTTCTCATGGTGCCATTGTGCCTGCAGTCCCAGAGCCAAAGGCTCGGGAGGCTTGGGGCTAAGGATGTGTATTTTCACACGCAGCCCAGGTGACTGTGGCATGCCTGCGGGTTTGAGATCTTTGGAGCGGAAGGATGCCTCTTCTGGATGTGGGGCAGCTTGGAGGACGTAGTTTTTCTAGCGGCCTCTCACCTGCACCCATCCTTGCCTGCCCCGCTCACCTGGACCTGCCACTCTCCCACAGGGGCCGCTTGTCTCACAGCCAGAATCACCAGCTCCAGCCCACCCATCTTGAGGGAGAGAAAGGGCTCCGGGGCTCAGTGATGGTTTTCACAGGCAGGTTTCTTGAGTGGAGCCGCTCTTGTTGGGAAGCAGCTTCCCCTGCGATTTGGGGCATGTGCTTTGGACTTTGAATTTGGGGCTCCCATTTGAAGCCACATTTCCCCAGCCGTGGCCTCTGCAGTGTCTTATAACTCAGTCTTAGTAGCTCTAGAGGATGTCTGCCTGTCTTCTTGAGGGGGCCCCTAAAGGTCCCCAAATCAGTTGGCTGTGTGCCCTCTGGTCGCTGGGCCTACAACACTCCGCCCAACTGCTCTTGCTGGCTGTAGTTCTGCTCACACCTCCTCAGGAGGGTGGACAAGGCTCCGTCACCATGCAGGTGACCAGCACTCACTGCACAATGAGGCAACTTTGCTGCCGCCTTGCTGGACACATCCCTGGGAAGGTCACAGGCACTCGGGTCTCATTGTCTCTGTCTGAAAAAGGAAAGCATTCCACAACATAAGTCGCCAAACTAAACTTCTGGCTCATATCTTCCCATATTATTTGATTTGTTTATCCTCAGAATTCTAACGTCTCTGCTTCAGCTCACATCCAGCTGTGCTCTTGGCCGTGCCAGGAGATGCCCCCAGATGCTCTGCTTCTGCTGCACTTCCCATCTATTGCAGAAGCATCTGCTTGGACTCCATTTCTTTCTCTATCCCTGGTGTAGAGATGTGGAGCCAGGAGCAGCCAAGCAGCTAATGGCAGGCCAGAGGGGTGGGCATCGCCTCTCCCTGACTGGGGTCTGGAGAAGGGAGGGCCAAAGGGTGGATTTAGGCCTCAGCACATTGGGGAGATGATGCTGGGGGTGGTGGCGGGCAGTGGAGGTGGGGAGGAGGGCAAGTTCCAGAGTGATCGCCAGATGGAATGAGAAGGCTCCCTGGATTCAATCCTGGCTCCACCTCTGCTGGCCAGGTGCTCCTGGGGATGTTCCTTAACTGCTCTTTGCCTGAGTGGCCTCTGTAAAATAGGGATAGTAATAATAATAATAATAATAATAATATACACACATCCCTCATGGGGTTGCCTTGAGGATTAAATCAGTCAATACACAGAAAGCCCCAAGACTACAACCTGGCGCAGAGCAAGCATTTGAAAAACGTGAGTCACCACCACCACCCTCTTTGGGATTTACAGGACTGGTGACTGTTATGAGGTCTGGGGACAGGTCCCTGTTCTTCCCAGGCCCTAGGACCAGACATCCAGGTGGGTGGTAGAGCTATTCATGGGGATCAGGAAAACAGAAACTGGAACCTCATAAGGAAGAGAAGTCCACCCATTCTTCGTTTTCTGTGGAGGCCAGGAGTGATGCCTTGATCCAGTTCCATTGTCCCCATCTGGGCCTGTGCATGGCCGTCAGCACCCCCACAACCCCCAAAGGCTGGCCCTGGTGGCTTCTACGGGGATTGCTGTCTGTTGTCTTTGAATCACACTGCTGGAGAGTAGCTTGCATAGATTCCCAAGTTTGTAATTAAAACAATTGAGAAACAATTTTCACTATATAAAAAAAAAAAAAGCTAAACCGAAAGTCTCTTTTAAGCAGATGTTGTGCTGTGAGCCATGTAGAAAAATTATTTTATCATCAACCCAGCCCGCCTATCTCAAGGCTTGAAAGAAACTAAGGGAACATCTTTTCTACTAACCCAGCGTTTTTAGCTCCTAATATCATTTCACATTTAAAGGTGACAGCAATATCTTTAACGTTTTTCTATTGGATTAATAACATTTAATGTTCAAAGCAATAAAGCGAAATGTTTTCGTGAGGGTGCTTTATATCACTAGTGGAAAATCCAAGTTTAAAAAAAAAGACCACACACACGAAGTAATAGACATGGAGAGCCGTAAACCCAGAAAGAGAACCCAGGCGTGGAGGTGGGAGCCTGGGCGTGGAGGTGGGCTCCTGGGGTGGGTAGGCGGGTGGGTGTCCAAGGCCCTGAGCCTCTACTGGCCAGCCAGCGCTGGGAGGGGGTCGGCGCCCGTGGGGGTGAGAGCATGGGGGCCCTCGCCCACCTGCCAGCCATTCATCTCCACCCAGCAGCGGAATATGACAATGTTAGCATTTTTCATTTCCCTGACGTTACCATTAATAAAGCAATGATCCAAAAGAGGCTTCGCTGAGTCTGTGCTTTATGCTCCCATCACTCACGACTAGATAATTTCACATAGGATCGTTTTAAAATTAAATGACGATAAAAACGCTCTGCTGTTCTGTGTTCACCAGTTCATAGAAGTCTATCAAGTCATTAATGTGTCATGACAAACTGCTCGATAGATACAAGAGTAATTAATTATTTGAATAAATAACAAGTTGAACTTGGAGCTTTGAACCACAATGACATACGCATCCCATTAGGGGCGTCTTGGAGCCTCCGCAGGGCACCGGTACGAAGAGTTAAAATGCAGGCCAGGGTATTGGAAGTGATGAAAACCAATTTCGTAAACACAGGGTAATATTTTACAGGGAGAAAGCCGAAATGTCACATTTCCGTGCCCACATGAGGTTCAGTGTTAAAAGTTCCCTGGCAGCGGCCATTCCAAGACACCACTTGATCAGAGATGATTTCAGAGAACAATTATACAGATTTTCATAATCACCATTAATCTCTGCATATTTTTCAAGATAATTACAGCAATTATTATTTAGATTTCTCTTTTATATGCCCATTGTAGAAAGGAACAAGTGCTTATTATACTGGATAGTTCAGAGAACCTTGGATGAGAATTCTTTGTCATCTCTGCGCTCGCTATTTCAACTCACGTTGCCTCTGAAAGTTCATCAGCTGCAGAAATTAGAAAAATACCAGCAGGCCCTGTTATTAAATCTTAAGGTTGAGCTGAGACCATGGTTAGAGTGGCTGGCTGAATTGTTCGTTTGTGGGACTGCTGAGCTCAGGTGGAATTACTGTCAGGTGGCAGGAGATGCCCCTGACAGGTACAGGCAGAGATGGGTGGCCACCTCACACCCATTTCCCCTGATAGGCTTACAGAGTGAACTCACAACCAATATTTAGAGGATACATTTTCGTGACATGCCCTTTAAAGATTAATATTAGATCTGAAATCTGGGTAATTGATGACATTCTGCCTCATAGACACAGCGACCAGACAGAAGGCAGCTCAGCACATCCCTGCTATTTCCAGATCAAAGCGCATGTCAGTTCGGCATCAGCCCCGTCTCACGCTGCACCTTCTGCCTCATCTCCCCACTGTCCTGTGGGCTGGTCCATTGGAGCTGAGTCCTGGGCTGGTGGGTGTGGTGTGTGCTGCTTTCAAGAGAAGCCCTTTCCCAGGGAAATGGTTCTTGACAGTCCTGCTGGTTGGAAACACACCTCTGTGTAGGTTGGTGTGTGTCCTCCTGCCTCCCATCCCCAAGAGGCTTGAGTTATAAGGGCTCCCATCCTCTCACATGCACCATGAGGACTGTCAGCTGCATCCAGCTCAGCTAGATGATACAAGTAGCTATGTGAGGGGTAGGAAAACCAGGTATTCGGTTTTGAACTGAGAAGTCCAGTATTTCTGCTTGCTATAAGATGAGAAAAATACAAGGCATAGAAGTGCCCTTTTTCTCCTTAAATTAAGTTTTATTATGAAGAGATGAGCTGGTTCGAATGCACTCAAGTGGTACCAACTCACACAAAATAGAAGTGGGGTTTAGATTGCTACCGACGCTCTGTGGCAGGTCTCTCTTTATTTGGTCTATCCCTGGCCACCATGGTGACTCATCTTTTGGAATCACCTGGTGGCTCTAAGGAGGAAGAAGCCTGGGGCCCTCTCAATAGCCTCTCCCAGGTGGCTGTCCCCAGAGGGGTTACCCCCCAGCCTGAGCTCCAAAGCTTCCATCCCTAATTCTCTGGGTTCTCTTGAGGGTGCTCAGGTCTTGGGGAACTTGGTCCCACTAATGAAGGTCAGAAGATCCGTGTGCTGTGGTACCAAGTGTCATATTTTATACCATTTTTTTAACCCATAGGGAGTCTTTTTGAAATCTTAAGCAAAATTTCTAACAAGGTTATAGCTTTCCAGTTTGCACAATACTCAAGCCTACTATCTTCGTCACTCCCGTACTTGGGCAGATAAATGACTGATTAAATCATGGAATCCGAGTAAGAAGTTGGAATGTCCCTGTTTCATAGAGTCCTAAAGAATCCCCATTGTGAAGCAGCTTTCTTCTGGGCACATGACTATTCACTCATCTGTCCATCACCTCGTCCAGGCCTTGGCTACTGAGGATTCCCGCGCCTACAGGCCCTGGGCCAGCAGGGACCATGGTTCCCTCATGGAGCTCATAATCAGGGGAAGACATCCAGGCAGATGATCGGAGCACAGTCATCCACTATGATGGGTGGTAGCTCAGGAGGCAGCCCAGGGGGTAATGTTTCTGCCCTTTGAGGAGTTCACAAGCAGGTAAATAGGAAAGGGCTCACCAGGCTGAGCCCACAGCAAGGAGAAAGGCCTATCACAGATGGAAGGCTTGACTCAGTAGGAAGTGGTTAGCAGGCCAGAATAGCTAAATCCTAAAGTGTAGGGAGCAGAGTGGCAGGGAGGAGAAAGCAGCTAGGGAACAAAGCTAGGTTGGGATCAACCTGGAAGGGCCTGGACTGTGGCATTTGACATGACCCTATAAGCTTTAGGAAACATTGAAGTTTTTAAGTAAAGGAATGGCACACGAGGTCTGCACTGGAAAGAGAACTCCAGTGATATTGACGTGGGAATATTTGTCTTGGCCATGAATGGCATCTGCTGGGAGAGGGCCCGGAGGACACTCCCTAACATCCCTTAACTCTATGGAGCTTGCCTTCACTTTCACACCTTCTCGATTATATTTTCTCCACTTCCATCTTAGATGACTTCTTCTGGTCACATGGCAAGGTGTTACCCTCTCTTCCTTCACATGGCGGAAGGCAGTGGTTTTAGGAGATCACCATGTCCACCCAGCTCTGCCCTTGACCAACTTTGCGGCCCTGACAAGTTCCTTCCCTTCTGGGCTTCCGACTCCTGCGGCGCATGGGAATGCCAGTGCCAGGGCCATTGTGAGGTTTAAACGAGAACACCTGTAACTCCCAGCATGCTTTGCTTCCCTTAGATGCTCTCTTATGCTGGTATTGGCTTCAGACACCCAGAGCATCCAAGACGCCTTCTCTCTTCTTGCCCTCTGGTTTCAGGGGAGGAAAGGGAAGGCCCAGGACCTGCTTTTACCTTTGCAGATCATTTTTGAGAAGACTTTATGAGTAGAATCTGGGTGAGGGCTATAGAAATCAGCTGTCATGTAGGATGGACCAACTTAGTGAGTTTTATACATTGCATCCTCGGGTTTAAATCCAGGTTCTCAAATTGCCAATACATATTTAATACTTGGGGTGACTCAGCATTTGTGAGAATGAAGACAATCAGAGCTGGATCTTAAACATCTTTTAGGCCAGGACTTCTCAAACCTAGTTGCACATTGGAATCACCGGGGAGCTTTGAAAAAATGCTGATCCTCAGAGCCCACTCCTCAGACCAATTGAATCAGAACCCCTGGGGTTGGGGGTGGCAGGCAGCAACAATCTTTTCAAACTCACCAGTGAGCACCAGGATGAGTCACTGATCTAGCCCAACCCTTTTCCTCTCAGATGGGGGCACAGACTTGATTGCCCAAAAGCTGGGCCCCCTGATGCCAAGGCCAGTTCTCTTCCCATCGTTACTTATTCAATAGGTTTCTTTGGATGCCATTATATGCTAGATGCTGTTCTAGGAGCTGGGGGTGCAGCTGTCATGGAGCTTACCCTCTAAATACACGAGTGGTCTCCAGATTGGTGGGGGCAGGGGGTGGAGGGAGCACATTGAAACTGGGTCCTTCCAGCAGTGTGTCAAGAGTCTTTCTCAGCCTCTGCACATCATTGGGGTGGTAATGATAATAATGGCTAACACATGCTGAACATTTATTTTAGATGTGTTATCTTTCTGAATCCTTGCATCTCCCCTAGAATAATCAGCCCCATTTCCAGAGGCTCAATAAGTGTGTTTCATGGGTGCAGAGCTAGTGCCTGGTGGGCCTGGCATTTGAACCTAGGGCTGTCTGACACCAAAGCCCTTTCTGTTAACTGACTTTATTCTAAGGCAGCCAGTATAAAGATACAAAGAGAGCAGTTTCTGGAGAAATCTATCTGAATTTCCTCTCAAAGATGTAGCCCCTCCATCAGTTAGTTTTTGTTGCATAACAAACCACCCTAAAACTTAGGGCTTAAACCAACCAACATTTATAATTTCTCATGGCTCTGTGGGTCAGTGGGTGATTATGCTGGTATGGGTCAACCTGGCTGGGGCTGGATGGCCTGGGATGGCCTGGCTGCAGCCGGATGGCCTGGGATAGCCTGAGATGGCCTCACCCCCTTGTCTGTAGTTGGCAGGCTGGCTGCTCCAGGGATGCCTTACCTGGGGATGCTCGTGTCTGCTCCACGTGATCTCTCATGCTCCAGGAGGCTTCTCTGAGCCTGTGTACTTGGCCAACCCAGCACTCCAAAGCAAGGGAAGTCTAACCTGGGCTCACAAGCATGTTTACGTCTCTGCTGGTGTCATAACTGCTAATGTTCCATTCACCAAAGCAAGTCACATGGCCAAGCCCAGATTCAAGGGGTGAAGAAATAGATTACACCTCTTGATGGGAGAAATGACAAATCATATTGCTAGGGGGCACACATACGCGGATAGTGGGATTTGCCACCATTTTTGCCATCTAGCACTGCAGACCGCACCAAAGAAGCCTTCCGGCCCTGACAGGTGCCAGGAGTTGTTAAGGAGGAAAAAAGTGTTGTATTGTTGGATTTATTTACATATACTTTAGAGCACTTTCTATGGTGCCCTAGAGATGCATGCTTTATAATTAAGTAACTCTGGTGTTTGTGATCATTTCTATTACAAATTGGATATCAGCCCTGGGATAGACCTATAGTAACCTTCTGTATGCCACTCACTTTTGTGGGAAATCAAATTTTTTTTTTTTTTTTTTGAGACAAGATCTGGCTCTGTCGCCCAGGCTAGAGTGCAGTGGTGCAATCTCAGCTCACTGCAACCTCCACCTCCTGGGTTCAAGTGATCCTCCTGCTTCAGCCTCCCAAGTAGTTGGGACCACAGGCGTGTGCCACGATGCCTGGCTAATTTTTGGATTTTTTTTTTAGTAGAGACAGGGTTTCACCATGTTGCCCAGGCTGGTCTTGAACTCCTGAGCTCAGGTGATCTGCCTACCTCGGCCTCCCAAAGTGCTGGAATTACAGGTGTGAGCCACCGCGCCCAGCCAGAAATCAGATTTGAAGTAATTTAAACTGAACATCACCTTTTCTGGGGCTGTAACGTGGGGACTCCCCCAGGTGTTGTAGATCCTATCCTTTACTTCAGTATCCTGTACCTTGTGTAATATCCCTTGTTTGATGTTTTCTCATAATGAGATTTGTTATGCATTTTGGCAAGAATCCTCCTGAAGCCATCGATAGAGTCTCACTCTCAGTGCATCCTGTTGGGAGACCCACGGTACTGGTGTGACCCAGTACTGGTGAAGTTAGCTTCGATCACCTGGCGAAGGTGCTGTATGGCAGGTTTCTTCACTGTAAAGTTACTGCTTTTACCTTTGTAATTAGTAGGTAATTTGTGGGGAATACTGTAGGCCTATATGAATAACTTGTTCCTCATCAGATTTTCACCTGCCACTTTTAGCATCCACTGATTTTTATAACTCTGCCATTTCTCCAGTATATAAGGAAGAGGTTTCCCTTATCCTCAGCCAGTTTATTTCTTTATATTGGTATGGACTAGGGTATTCTTACTCATAGTTGTCATTTTTTATTTTGATGCTCAAATGGATTCATATTTAGCCAATGGGAACCCCTTCGGGCTGGCTTTCATGCCCTTCTGCTGTGTTCCCATGATTCTTTGAGAACCTCTTTACTTTCTGGCACAACAAGATGTTCCTGGCCTTTACCCTTCCTGCCCAGCACTGAATCAGCCACTTCTCCCAAGAGCTCCTGTCTCTTTTAGAGGAGATGCTAGAAAGCAGAGTCTGGGTATGAGGAGTGCCCATTCCCTCTGAGCTGCCATTGCCTCAGCAGAGGGAAATGTACGCACACGTGTGTGTAGAGAGAAATATATGTACACATATACACGTAAGTGTACACACACACAGATGTGCGCTTATGTATCTGTCTACAGCTACATATTAAAACCGAATTTATAATGATACATCTGATTTTGATCCAATATCACAGAGTACATTCTGATCTTCCCGTTGTTTTTGCCAGCTTGGAACGTTAACATTCCTCAGCTCTGTCCCAGGCCTGCCTCTCTCACCATGTTCCAGAATATTTATCTTCTCTCATGGCCTCAATTATCACCATGCTGGTTACTTCCAAACTCACCCTCACATCCCCGCCCACCAGGCCTCATTTCTGGATCTCTACCCGGCAGCCCTCACCCACCCATCTCTGATTCGCGGTCGTGATGTTCTAACCAGTGTTGATCAGTTGCCTCCCCTTGGCTGTCTCCCAAGCCCCTCAAACTGGACACATGCTCAGTGGGACCCACGAGTTCATCTGTGCTGCTTTTCCACTGGCCCCCATGCCCCGTCAGTACCTGGCATTTCATTCTCCCAGCTCTTTAGGCCAGGATCCTGTAGTCACCCTTGATTCTGCCTTGCCCCTCTGCAGCCAGTGGCTCGGTCTCTTGATTCTTCCATCTAAATGTCCCTTGGTCTTTCCCAGCCACTCCATTCTTACTGCCACTGCCCTCATCCGGGCCACCAGCGTCCCTCGCCTGGTTCAGTGTCAGAACTTCCTCCCTGGTGTTCCTGCTCCAGCCTCACTCCCTGCAATTCATTCTCCTCTCCATAGCCAGGGAGACGTTGTTAAAACCTAAATCTCCCCATCTCTCTCTCCAGCTCAAAGACCCTTTGGTGGCTCCCCAGGGACCCCACGATACCCTTCAGGCCACTGAGAATGGCCATCAGGACTCCTGGCGGGCTGGTTCTCCGTTGTCCCTGGACCCTACTTCAATGCAACAGTTAAAAAGGCTAAGACAGAGCTCTAGGAATTGATGTGGAAACCTCTCTGACAGTCAAGTGAAAAAAAGTAAATTGCAAAACAGTTACTTATGCTGTGATGCTATTTTTATTAAAAACACAAATATATACAAAGCAAAATTCTGGCCAGCTGTAGTGTCTCATGCCTGTAATCCCAGCTACTTGGGAGGCTGAGGCAGGAAGACCCCTTGAGCCCAGGAGTTTGGGGCTACAGAGAGCTATGATGGCACCACTGCACTCCGGCCTGGGTGATAGAGCAAGAACTCATGTATAAACAATAAAAAAATAAAATTCTGTCTTTTTTCTATACATGCAAACACGCAGGTGAATGCATAGGAGACAGGCCGGCAGGACCCCAGGCACTTTGTACAGACCACTACCAAGGCTTGCTCTGAGAAAGGCCCAGGGATCAGTGGCTCTGGATTCAAGGGGTGCTTTGACTTAGCTATCCTATTGGAATGGTTTCCTTAGAAAATATATTCATGTGCTGAAGTATTAAAGAGTACAACTTAAAAAAATATAGATGGGTTGGTTTTGAGAAGGTAAAAAGAGCCCTGGCAGGGAAAGCGCGTCTTCCAAGCCTGAGGTTCCCTGCTCCACAACCGGGGGGTGTATGCGATACTCAGCCTGGGGGACAGGCGTGTTCAGCAGTCACAGGCCATGCCTGTCAGGCCCTTGCTGTCAGTTACCTCCGTTGCTGCAGATCACACTGCCTGTTTTAGAGCATGCCTTCTTCCAGAGGATGTGGTCGCCACTAGTGGTAACATATCTGCATTGGACCTTGGTTCTGCGTTTTGTTCTGCATCTACAAAGCTCCTTTGGTCTCGAGCTCACTGAGGAGTTTCTGTGTTTGTCACTATGGGCAGCAGGTGTGTGCACTGACCCAGTGGCCCCTCAACCACCAGGGCACCTTTGTACTCACGTGGAAAAGTATCAGAGTTGCGTTTTATCTTTACCTTGAGCAAGATGCAGTTGATCCCTGCCCCAAGCCATTAAATATTTATAACGTTAAAAAAAAAACGTTTCTTTAATGTCTCTGAGCCTCTCTTTTCTAAACTGTGGAAGAAAGAAAATAACAATACCTGGATTGCTGTGATGTTTAAATGAGATAAAAACATAAGGCCCTAGGTACAAACTAACTGCTCAGTAACTGTTAGCCACTAGTATTAGTACTAGTGAGTGTTAGTGTTATTACTGCTGTACAGAGGAAAATACCCTTTTGCGATAGACCCCTTTCTGCCTGCTTTCCCATAAAAACAGGAGTGCAGCCATATTAAATTACATAACCCAGGGGCTGTGAGCCCCAATCCAAAGACGTTTGGAGGGACAAAAGCAATGTTTGCTGAGGAGTAACTCATTGGGTCCCGCAGACCGTGGCTTTCCGTGGTGTCTGCCATCTCTGGTATTGCAAGTCAGGCTCGACTTGGAAGCAAGATCCAAGCTTCTGAGGCTCAGTGAGAATGTTCTTGTTGTTGTGTGTCGAGTTTCTCGTGTGTGTGGACTGTAGGGCAGCTGCCCTCCCTCTGTGCTCCCATAGCTTTCAGACAACTGCCCTGGACCTGCATGAGGTTCTGCAGCCCAGCACTGCACCCTGGGCCCTGGAGGGAGGGACTGCCCTGAAGGAGGAGGTGGGTGGGCTGGTGGCCCTAGATTCCTCCCAGGACACTGGGGATACAGAGGAATGAAGCGGGCCCCTCAATTACAGTCTTCTGTGTAGAGACGGGGAGCCTAGGAGGAGTCAGTGCTGTGTATGTGTGTGTATGTGTGTGTGTGTAATCCAGATTGCTCATGCCAAATAGAACCTCAGAGAATGTTCGTTTGTGGCATGAGGGCACCCCGGTCTGGGTGCCCAATGAGTGACTCGTTGGCAAACATTGCTTCCGTCCCACCGAACATCTTTGGATTGGGTATCACAGCCCATGGATTGTGTAATTTAATATGGCTGCACTTGCATTCTTATGTGAAAGCAGGTAGAAAAAGGTCAACCGTGAAAGGGTATTTCCCTCTGTACAGCAGTAATAACACTAACACTAATATGAATGGCTAACAGTTACTGAGCAGTTAGTTCGTACCTAGGGCTTTATGTTTTTATCTTGTTTGAATGTCATTGCAGTCCAGGTATTATTATTTTCTCTCTTCTACAGCTGAGGAAAGAGAGGCTCAGAGAGATTAAACACTTGTGCCAAATTACAGAACTAGTTAGAGGTAGGGCCTGGTCTGAACTCATTTCCTGCAGAAACAGCTGCTTTCGACATAAAACCGCAGCCTTGCCCCCATTTTCCGAGTGGCTGCTGTGGTCGGGCTGTTCTTTCCCATTGCTGTCTGATCCCTCAGCGGTGCTGCGGAGTGGGCACAATTATCCTCATATGACAGATGAAAATCTGACTCTGAGGTTAAGTGACTTGCCCAAAGCCACACGGCTAACAAGCACTGGGCCCAGCTCGGCGCTCACACGTGTCCGACTCCGGCACCTGTGCTCCGTCCTCCCGTGCTGCGTCTCACGCAGGGGACTCGGGAGGCCCCGGCAGTGGCTGATAAATGACTCCTTTTGGCTTATGAATAATATGGCAAAACAAATTACTTTGGGGATCTAGAAGGAAGTCGTTGGCCCTGTGTAAACTCAATTGGAATGTCACTGAGCAGACAGCTCTAGAGGCATCTACAAATATCTTCCAAGGAATATCTCCAAAGTGAAATCACCAAGAAAGCAAAACAGGCTCTGTGTTTTGGTTTGCAAATGAGTTTTGAGAAGTGGCCTTGAGATCTTGAGTTGTTGACATTTTCCCCGTCACAAATTGTAAAGGACTTTTGAAACGCCACAGGAAAGGGGAGAAGAAAGGCTTGGGGTTGCTGATTATTTACAGCTCGAAGCCCCGAGCAGGTACAAGAATTAAAGGCCTCCCACCACTCCAATTGCATTTAATTTTATTCCGAAAATGACTACCTGCCAATAAGCCTCATTGTTCACCAGCATCTCTGCAAGTACTTTGAGGTACTGTTACCCGAGTTCGCTTAACACCGCTTGACAACTTTAAGCAGATAACAATTGAAATGCTGGTAATGGAGTCTTTTTTTTTTTTTAATTTTTACATTTTTACCACATGACTTTATGACTCTCTTTATCAAGTGTGTTGAAATTAATCCATGTGTTGATTGGAGTATTTCCTCATCCCTGCTGCGTATTGACACGTTGGGGAGGGATAAGGGTTGGCGGCTCTGAACAGCTAGGTATTCCGGGGCAACGGGTGGTCCTAAGTCCGGAGCCCTTGGAGTTGGTCATTGGTGAGTTTGTGTTGAGCCTGCAGAAGTCTGAGGTGTGTGTTTGGAGGGGAGAATCAAGGGATGGCTCTGGAGGACTGCCTTGGCAGGTAAAATTATAGTTCCCATACGAAGGGAGGATGCAGGAGCTATAATCCCTTATCGTTGCCAGGCAAAGTTCCTACAGATTCATGGCAGAGCTGTCTGTGCAAGCAGGAATCCAATTTTATGTCTAAACAAATGCAGCATGCAGATTGGACTGACTGCTTCCCCGAGAATAGCAAAGACAGGCATTCAGGTCAGCTGGCAAAAAAAAAAAAAAAACCCACCACCCCCTTTCTCCTTCTTTAAAATAGGAGGTGGGATTAATACAGTAGCGGATTAGAGCTTTATTTGTTTAAACCTTGCAGAATCTGTAAGCATTCACAATCCCCTTGACTTGTAGTGCCTGATTGTAAAAAGAACAGTTGAATGAGCTCATTGTTTTCTGGTTTTTTTCTTTAATGTATTTTACAAACACTCTGGTGACAGGCCTGACACGCTGATTTCTATGTACTCGCACTTCAGTTTGGGATTACAGCATTAATAACAGAGTTCCATGCATCATGCCATTTTTAAGCATGATCGTTATGATAAAGGGCATATACTTAATTACAGGCCTGCTTAATTACAGCTCTGTTGAAGCTCGTTTGTTTAGGAGAATGCTAATTGTGCCACAGAGCCAGCGGCACATCCTTGCTTTCATCTGCTGGAGGTAGCTCGATGCTGTGGATCAGCATTTTGTTAAAACTGCCACCAAAAATAAAAAAAAATTTTAAAAAAACAACAAGAAGAAGAAAGCACTGGCCTAGTACTGAAAGGAAACCTGCCCCAGCACATGGCTTTTGGTAAGAGCAGAAGCCAGGGTTAGGTGACCAGCCCTCCCTACACGGTGGGTGCTTTATCTCTGTTGTCTTATTTCATTTTTCTTAACCCTCACCGCAGCCCGCAGAGACAGCTGTAGTATTATGCCCACCTTACAGACAGGGCAAGTAAGGCTCAGAGAGGTGGGGTGGCCTGTGCACAGCTGCACGTCTGCACCTGCTGAGCTGCAGCAAAAACTCAGGTCTGCCAAGCTCCAAGCCCTTCCTTCCCTGCCATAGCCCCCCATAGCCCCAGTGCAGGTTACACTCTGGGTTTGAATCCTGGCTCCAGCCAAGCCTCATAACTCCTCTAAGCCTTGCAAGTGGTGTACTAGTTCATTCTTGCATTACTATAAAGAAATACCTGAGACTGGGTAATTTATAAGAAAAGAGGTTTAATTGACTCATGGTTCTGCAGGCTGTACAGGAAGCATGGCAACATTTGCTTCTGGGGAGCCCTCAGGAAGCTTCCAATCATGGTGGAGGTAAATCCAGAACAGGCTCATCACATGGCCAGAGCAGGAGCAAGAATGCCAGAGCAGGAACAAGAAAGCCACAGAGAGGAAGGTGCCACACGCCTTTAAACAACCAGATCTCACGAGGACTCATTCGCTATCACAAGGACAGCACCAAGGGGATGCTGCTAAACCATCCACAAGAAGTCCTCTCCCCACATAACTCAATCATCTCCCGCCCGGCCCCCCCTCCAATACCGGGGATTACAACTGGACATGAGATTTGGGTGGGGACACAGATTCAAACCACGTTAAGTGGTAATGTTGAGGCTTGAGTTATTTGATGCATGTTCACCACCTTGTGTATGGGCAGTAAGCACGGATTTCCTTTCCTTTTCTATTTTGTAGAACTGGGCTTGGGGAGAACTTCTTTACCTCCCAGGTTTGTTGCGGGTGGGGGGCTTTGTCATGGCACACTGAGAGCTCCAGGGCCTGGAGAGAGGGCCGCTGTATACCTGGGTGTCGTCTTTGGCTCTGCCAAGGAAAGGGCAGGTGCTGTCCCTGCATCTGGGTTGTGACTGCAGACTGGTCAGGCAGTGTCGGCGGGAGAAGCCCCATCCAAGCCCTTAGGCTGCATGGGAGGGGCAGGTCAGGGGTGAAAATGTGTGTCTCATTCCCAGCTCTGTCTCTATCCAGCTCCTCGAACAGCATGTCACCCTGCATGGGACTCAGAAATAGACTAAATGCTAGAACATCACAGTCTCTCTGCTCTCAAATAATAACAAAGACAAAATGCTGGTTTCAGCTAGGGAAAAAGAAAGGAAGGAAGTAAACGTGGCTCCCCAGGAGAAGCCAGGGCGGAGATGATTCATGAACATTCTTTTGGAACGCATGAAGAATGCATGCCGTTGATTTTAAGAATTATGATTTGCAAACCTCTAGGTATTTTAAAATATGAAAAGGCTACCCAGATGAGAGGAGACATGGATGTTATGGAATTAAGAGGGGATTTAGCAGTCCCACAGATCAGCTTTCTACCCAACACACAAAATCCCTCCCTAGCTCCCCAGCAAGTCGCTGTCGGCGTCTAGCCCCTTATGCTGTGACCACCATGAAAACGTGCAGACATTTGATAATGTTCACCTCAAGTCTTCTCTTATCTGAACTCCCACTTTTGCTGCAGTTCTCATGTGCTGGACACCATACGGGGCTCTGGGGGTGCTGGGCAGGGTGCTAGGATGAACAGAAATGAACAGGATTGTGCCTTCCTGGGCCATCGAACCTGATGGCTGCTTCTCCTTTCCCTCACGTGGTCTGGCTTCAGGTTCCCTCACCACTCTGGCCTCCTTGAAGGCCCCCCGGGATCACCCTCTGGGAAGGTGGTCCTGGCTCTGAGTGCCCCACTCAAGCTCCAAGTAGACCAGGGTGAGTGACTCCTCATCCATGCACCAGGACTGCGGCACTGTAAACTTATGATGCTCCATTTAAATAGTCAGATCACGTCATTGACTTACTCACCTACAGCCGCCTTCTTTCCTGTTTCCTGCTGTTATTCCACGCCTCTTCCATTCCATCCAACACAGTTGGGTTTTTGGACCTACACTACGAGACTCTTCACGGGTCTCTAGTGAACTCCTTCCATTACATTTGGCCCACGATCACAACTTTTTGAGACTTTACTGGTTTTCACTCTGTTATCGGGTTTATAGACTGCCCACCTCGGCTTCCCATCAGGCATGCATTAGATGAGCATACCCTGTGTGTCTTCATTTGAGTCACTGATCATGCCCTGGGCACCTTTCACAGGGGTCACTCAAGGTTATCATTGGTCTCTTAATCAGCTTCTTGAATGTGTGGTTCAGCAAGTTATGGATTCTGCTAACCTCCACAGTAGCCAGCTGTATTTATCCATCTTGTGTACATAGATAACATGAGAAAATTTGTAAGATGCTTTGCTGAAATCCATATTATTTCAGCATGCTTTAATCTTTGATATACTAGACTTTCTAAAATAAGTGGGATTTGGTGGGCAGATTATCTGCTTAGCAGAGTCTTGCTGGTCCTGGTGGCACTTGCTTCTCTTTGGAGCCTCCCTGTGCTGGTGAGAGGGGCACTGTGAGAGCCCCGCTCCTCTCGATTCAGCTCCCACTGTGAGCTTCAGCCCATGGGATCCTATCACCTCCTCTTTCTTTCCTCTGAGTTTGTTAAAATCTGTTTTCTAGGCCATGTGTGGTGGCTCACACCTGTGATCCCAACACTTTGGGAAGTTGGGCTGGGAAAGTCACTTGAGGCCAGAAGTTCGAGACCAGCCTGGACAGCATAGTGAGACCCCCATCTCTACAAAAAATAAAAGTCTGTTTTCTAGAAGAACATAGGGAGCATCTGACTATGCCCCTCCTTCTGCCGTGAACTCTCAGACGGTGGTGGTCTGTCCTAAGGCTCCCGTCTCTGTCGCTTGACCAGACAGCTCCTCCTTGCAGTCAGGATTAGGTCGGAGCAGGTCTCCTCATCTCTGCTGCTGGTCCAGTCAGGAGCGCGTGGGCCGAGGGGTGGAGCGAGGCCATCAAAGTCCTGAGGGCCCCCCTTGCTGCTGCCTCTTCCGCCTCAGACATTTCAGGAATGCGTCTTCCTTCCCTCCCAGTGGCTGCTGTGGGGCATCCTGCAATGATCTTACATCTCATCTTTGCCTCCTCACTAAGGTGTTACCGCTGAGCCTACCTGAGGGCCAGAAGGTGCCCTCACCCAGACACCTCGACGCCTTCATGTGGAGCAGGTTGGCCATGGGCCCCACCAACTCCCCAGGGTGCCCCAGAAGGTCTGGAAGAGAGGGCTTCACCTCTGGAGGGCAGGTGTGAAGAGGGCCTGCAGATGAACGGGAAGTGCCTCTGAGGGACTTCAGGGCCCACTGGGAGGCAGGGTGAGCACCCTGCCCGCTCCCTGCAGTCTCTCAGTGGCTAAGTGAGGGCCTTGTCCTAATCATATGTGGGTGCGTGTATGCATATGCATACGTATGCACTTACAATGGAAATATATAATTTATACCTTACATATTATATATACAAAATGTAAATCTGCCAGGCATGGTGGCTCATGCCTGTAATCCCAACACTTTGGGAGGCTGAGGCGGGCGGATCACGAAGTCAGGAGATTGAGACCATCCTGGCTAACACAGTGAAACCCTGTCTCTACTAAAAATACAAAAAAATTAGCCAGGTATGGTGGCGGGTGCCTGTAGTCCCAGCTACTTGGGAGGCTGAGGCAGGAGAATGACGTGAACCCGGGAGGAGAAGCTTGCAGTGAGCCAAGATCGCACCACTGCACTCCAGCCTGGGCGACAGGGTGAGACTCCGTCTCAAAAAAAAAAAAAAAAAAAAATGTAAATCTATAATCTATGAAAAGGTATATTTTTACATAATATATGTGATATATATATATATTTGTGTGTTAGGCTGTTCTTATGTTGCTATAAAGGAATACCCGAGACTGGGTCATTGATAAAGAACAGAGATTGAATTGGCTCTTGGCCCATGGTTCTACAGGCTGTGCAGGAATCATGGCACTGGCATCTGCTTCTTAGGAAGCCCCAGGAAGCTTCCAGTCATGGTGGAAGGTGAAGGGAGAACAGGCGTATCACATGGCCAGAGCAGGAGTGAGAGAGAGGGCCAGGGGAGGTGCCATGCACTTAACCAGATCTCGTGAGAATCACTACCATGAGAACAGCACCAAGCCATGAGGGATCCACCGCCGTGACCCAAATGCCTCCCACCGGGTCTCATCTCCAACATTGGGGATTACATTGTAACATGAGGCTTATCAGGGACATACATCTAAACTATGTCAATATATACACAAAAAAAATGCTATTGTTGATATCTAAGTTTTACAAGTGTACCGTCCGTTTTCATACTGCTATGAAGAAATACCTAAGACTTCATAATGTATAAAGAAAGAGAGGTTTAATGGACTCACAGTTCCACATGGCTGGGGAGACCTCACAATCATGGTGGAAGGCAAAGGAGGAGCAGAGGCATGTCTTACATGGCAGCAGGCAAGACAGCATGTGCAGGGGAAACTCCCCTTTATAAAACCATTAGATCTCATGAGACTTACTCATAAGAATAGCATGGCAAAAACCCGCCCCCATGATTCAATTACCTCCCACTGGGTCCCTCCCACGACTCATGGGGATTATAGGAGCTACAATTCAAGATGATATTTGGGTGGGGACATAGCCAAACCATATCAACAAGTTACTTTTTTCTCCTTGATTTGTATTTAAAGCCCTCAACTCAAAGCAGCCAGTCTGGGCAAACCCATTCTTCCTCATCTCCTCTGCTGACTAGCAAGGCAAGAGTGCAGCATGACAGGAGGCCTGGCTGCTGTGGTCAGAAAGCCAGGCTTACGGGACCACCTGTTTTCTAGATCCTTCTCTTTCAAAGACATGACCATCAGTTGGAAGGAGAAAGAAACACACGCTCCTTGTGGGAGCAGGGAGAAACTGCTTAATGGATGAGGGGTTTGGCTTTGGAGCAATGGAAATGTTTTGGAACTAGATGGAGGTGGTGATCGCACACCATTGTGAATGTTCTAAACGCCACTGATTGTTCACTTTAAAATGGTTAATTTTATATGAATTTTTTAAAACATTTCCCTCCCTGCTTAGATCTTCCCAGTTCCTAGAAGTGATTCCCAGGCTTCTTCCATCCATGGCTTTCATCTCCAGCAGCAGCAGGCGGGGGTGGCAGTGAGCAGGGTCCCCAGGTCCTGAGAGAGGTTAGGCACTTGCCCCAGGCTGGAGCCCCCTGCCCAGTTCCCCAGATCCCCGTGCATGGAACAGCAGCCCTCCCTGTCCAGCACAGCCCCTGAGCCTCCAGGCCCTACCCCTGGCTGGGGACCTGGAATGCAGAGGTGACTCGCACATGCACCTACCAGAAGAGAAGAGGAGACACGGGCCTGGCCAGACCCCGGGGAGGGCCTCGGGGAAGGTGTGCTGCAGGAGAGGCACTCAGAAGACTGGAAAGGACAGTTGAGGCACAGGCATAGAAGGAGGAAGGGATGGGTAAGCCGGGAAGAGGGTCAGGTACAAGGGGCCAGAGCCTTCAATGCCAGTCGAGACCCCCATCTTGGAAATCCTGCCCCTCTCTGTCCATTGGAGGCACAGGCAGTACCAACAGCCTCTGACTAGGGAGGCCTCCCATGGGAGGAGCCCCCCTTCCTCTCTGCCACCCCCAGTACTTTCCAGCCCCCTCAGTTCCTGGTGTAATCAGGTCTTTGCACATCCCCTTACCACCTTTGTAACACACAGGATCCCTAGACATACAGTGACATGTAGATAGAAACAACTGTCACCAGTAAGAGGCAGTTCTTCACCCCCAAATACTAATAAGGTCTTTAAAACATCAGAGGCAGAAAGCCTAGGGAATGAATGGCGAGTGGGTTCTGCAGGGGAGCGATTGCCAGGGCCTATGCACAGTACCTGGGCGTGCAGGGAGGACTCTGCTGTGGACCCTGCTGTCTGTCTAGCAGGCAAGAGAAGCCGTGGAAGAGGTGGGTGTGGGCAGAGAGCAGGAACATGACGGGTGAAGAGTGGGCTTCTGGACTTTACTGGGGAGGTCAAGTAGCCTGTACTATCCAGAGCTTTGGGGCCACTGCTGCCTACCTTTGTGACCCCAGCAAGCACCGACTTCTCAGAGCCTCTGCTTCCCAATCTCAAATGATCAGAAGTGTTACGAGTGCCCGGCCCATCTCAGCAGCACTGGGAAGGGCATGGAAGTCAGGTCGGGCAGACGGTGGCGGGAGCTGGCACACCTCTTCCTGGATATCCGGTGGGACTCGACTCTGCCCCTCTCTAGAAGGCTTTGTGGCTCTTCGAGGCTCCTTTATTCATTGCTGAACTTTTTCATCTGTGAAGCAGCACACACACATAGGTACTCAGAGTTCACGTGCAGGTCTGCACACGGGGTGTACTGAACGAGATTGAGGCCTGAATGCGGGATGTACTGAATGAGATTGTTTGGGGCCTTCCCCTCACCCCACTTTCTGGGGAAGTGTTGCCTGTTCGGGCCATTTGTCCTGTCTCTTCCGGCAGCTCACAGCAGGTTGCCAAGCACTACCTGAAATGGGAGAAGGCCTCTGACCAGGAGTCTCTGTCTAAGTCCAGCAGCCACACTGGACAGCGGCCCTTCTAAGAGAGGAGGGTGCAGGGAATGCAGTGACTGCCGCCACTTGTGCTATGTCTTTTTCTTCATGCTGATCCAAGAAGGTTTCGTTTCTTTCCTTCCCTAAAATAAAGCGTGAGCAGAGTTCTATGATGTTTTATTCCCGTATAAACATAGCATGAGCCATTCGTCTTTTCTTGCTGATTGCGAGGATCTGTCCCAGGTTTCTTCTCTTATGTCCTTTCCTCTTCCTTTGCTGCTTTCTGCTTCTGCTACTTTTCTTTGTTAGGACTGAGAAAAACAAATATGACCACTGAAGGTTCCAGAGAAGTCATCATTCCTGGAAACACTGGGGGAAGCAAAGATTGTTGGTCCCGGGAGCGCACTGCCCAACGCTGCCCCCACACTCTACCTGGCTTCCGTGGTGCTCACTCCATTTCTCCCTGAAACCACAATTTACTGCATAGCCACCACCTCAGGGTGCGGCCACCCCTGACTTCGGGGCTCCGCATCCCTGCGCTCATGACCAGGCCCCTTAGAACTGCGGCTGCATGTTCCCGACTCTTCCCAGACCTAAGGAAGAAGCTGACACTGGAGAGGCCCCTACCACTGTCCCAGCAGCCACATGGCTGCCGCATTGGCTCTGTGAATGCCGGTATCACGTCTCGTCCAGTGTGACCTGTTCCTCAATGTGGCAGGATTTCCAGTCCTGGTGTGGCACCAGAGTCCTCCTCTCTGAGGTTATAATTCGTAGAGAAGCACTCACGGAGGCACACCCTGGGTCATTTTTGTCCGTGTGCTTTTGACAGCGATCCCCTGGGACAGGGTGGAGGGAGGGGCGGCCACAGAAAAGGAACCATGCCCCTGGGCCCCTGGTTTCTCCGTCGTTGCGTCCCCGTTCCATGCCCTTTTTCTCGCGTCCTGTTAAAATTGAGCACACTGGTGAGCCTCGAGTCAGCCCTTGACGCCCTGGGTCTGAGTGACTGAGAGTCAGCGACAGCCACTCTTGCCCCCACCTGCCAAGCACCCGCTCTGTGCCAGCGCTGGCCAGGCGCCCCACACACTCCACTTCTGATGCACAGACACCCTGTCATGTAGGCGGCGCTATCTTTTTAAATGTGACTTCAGTTTTTCGTCTTTCAACTTCAGTTGCTCATCTGCAGTCAGCAGCTGGGATTTGAACCCAGCCAATCTGACTCCTGAGCTCCTGTCTCTTCCCACTTAGACTTTCCCCGGAGCCCAGCAGCACCTTAGAGCATGTCTAATGCACGTGCTTACTACCTTCATCTCATTGCAGCCTGTCCCTGCCAGCTGTGTCACCTTCATCCGGCTGCCAGCCCCTGGTGACTCTCCCGTTACAGATCAGAGACCAGACTCCAGGGGTGGAGAGTGGGGGTTCTAGACCAGCCGCTCTCTGCTCCTAGAGCTCTTGTCTACACAACTGCCTGGTGCTCAGGGGATGATGAGGCACCTGCCTCTCTCAGTACGTTGTGTGTCCCGGCAGCAGGGGTGGGACCTGTCCTCTTTCACAGCTCCTGCACATCTGTGCTGGATGTCACCTGGCTCCATCCAGTGACGGATTCATATTCTCTGTTTCAACGTCTTCAATTGCTGGACAACTAAACGCCATCTTCAATACCTTTAATGCCATCTTTTTTTTTCTTCTTTTGCAGCAATGGATGGTGTGCCTTTTATGATTTCAGAGAAGTTTTCTTGTGTTCCAGAAAGTGTAAGTTTTATGCATGATCGCCCTTCCCCTCTGCCACCCCCTAGCCTGAGGTCCCTCCATCCTGATTTACATGGCACGCAGGGCTGTTCTGGCAGCACTCACGCTCCTTCCCCTACCGGAATCTTGTCTGCCTGTGTGTCCTCTCTCCCGCTGGAAGCTGAACCCCGCAACCCAGTGACCGAAACTCCTGAGGTTGGGGGTGGGTCGTGTGCATCTCTGGCCCTATCAGCCAGTGCCCCATGTAGTAGATGTTGGAAAAATGAAGAAAACAACAGCTTGGGGATGGGAAAGTAGCAAGAGGCTGTCAGACAAGCTCAGGTGCACCCAGCCTTTGCCATGCCGCACGTGATTAACCCGACCTGAGCTTCCCTGGTTGTGAATGTTCTTTGTCTCCCAAGTCCAACTTAGTAAGTTTTGTTCGTTCTTACTTAAGGATGACAATTTCCTGTAGAAAGGAGGCTGCCTCGTTTTCCCATTGTCATAGCTGCATTATGCGCTCTGACACGGGGGCCGCCATGCAGATGTGGTGCCTCTAGCTGTGGTCTCCTGTCCACGCCAGTCCAGCATGGGCTGCACCATCCACATCAGCACTCTGGCACAGGCCAGGCTCACGCCATCTTTTTATCAGAGGGAGCGAGGGAGCTGGCTGCGACCGAAGGCCGACTTCAGACTGTGAGGGGCGGCCACCCTGCATGGCAGTGGGGTCTCTGCCTCTCACTGCTAGGGTCGGCCCTCCAATGGCGCCAGCCCCCGAGGTGGCAGTGGCCCCCTCCCAGCTGCACAGGCTTGCCCCACGCTGGCTCAGCAAACCCGTTTCTGGTTTTGATCCTTTCTGCAGAAGTTGGCCTTGAGTAGCTAATAAACATGAAGGCCCCAGCTTGGGCACAGCTAAAGAATCCTTCAGTGTTTTTCTTGGATCCAGCTTAAAACCACCCGGCTTGCGATTTGACCTGCTCTGTAGTTTCCATTTTCGTGAAATAGAATAGGCCTCCTCTGAACCCTTCTGGTAAGCAGCTTAATCTTGAAAAATGCTCGTGACGTGACATGCGGAGCTCCAGTAACTTCAGCCGACTCCACGGGGCCGCGTTGCCATGGCGACGCTGGCGCCTCTCCCGCCGTTCCCTGGGAGAGGCTACTCTGTCCTGCTCACCAGCTCCAGTTGGGAGAATTTAGTGGGGTGGTTAGAGCCTAATGACACAGCAGCTGCACCTCTGCTGGGTCCCGGGCATCGCGGGCAGGCGGCCCCGCTCTCGCGTCCCTCGTTCTGGCAGCACAGAGAGCACCACACTGTTCCATGGCTACTGGCAGAGCAGCCGTGAGCGGAATGTGTGACTCGGTGGCCCCGTCCCAAGATCGCCCTCGCGAATGTGCTGCTGCTGGGCGCTGCCACCTCGGCCACGGCTCCAAGGACACACACCCAGCCAGGCCTGGTGCCCTGCGCTCCCTGCTTTTCTCAGTGCAGCGCCCCGCAGCCCGGCCACGGGGGCCGCCGCTTGTAATGGATGAGGGAGTGAGGAAGGGATTTAACCCGCAGCTGCCTTGCCAGGAGGCGCTGAGACTGGTTTTGAGTCTGGGTCCTCAGACTCCAGAGCCGGCCACGCAGGAAACCCCTGCTGGCTTCGCGGAGGCTCCAGCTCCACTCCCATCCCTGAGCTACCGCCCTTCAGGACCATGAGGGCCCTGGGGTTCTGTCAAAGGCCCTCAGGTTTAGCCTGGGCCCCAGGAGGCTGGGCCAGGGACCCCTCTGGGGAACACAGAACACTCATGTGCCCAGCAGGGACTCAGATCGGGAGCTACATGGACTGGACGCCCTCTGCCCTCCAAGCCTCTGAGTCCAGGCTTCTGTGGGCCTCTAGCTCACTCACTGCCATGTGTATTTGATTTTTCATGCTGTCTGTTGAAAAGCCAGCATTTTTTTTAAGTCTCCAATCTTCATGAAATTATAAAAACTCTCATTAACATGCAATGTTATCATTTTTTCCACATCGATTTCTCAAACGATATTTGATGGGCAGTTGTTTCATTTACCTGGCATTTCCAAAGATCTAGAATCCCCCCAGCTCCTACCCTGGATTCCCCTAAGGAACTCTTCCTCCCTGGAGTTCCTTAAACCTCCTGCCTTACCCAGACACAGTGGCTGGGCGGCCTCCGGGGAGAGCTTGGGCACCTCCGGTTTATAGTTGCAGCGAGAAAGAGCAAACCTTGCCTGTGTGTTCTGCTGGCAGGGGGAGAAGACAGGTGAAGCAGGCCAGCCACGATCAGTCTTCCAGGAGACCTGGGTCCCCCTGGGTGCCACAGACCACAACTAGGCAAAGGTCCCACAGCACAGGGGCCAGCCCCTTGAGGGCCACATTCCTGCAGCAGGCTCTATCGTCACTTCTCCTGCCACCCCCACGCATGACCGAGAGTCCCACTGACTGTCCTCCTGTGGAAAGTGGGTGGAGAAACGCTAGATCACACCGTGGCTTGAGGTGTTACCATTGTCATGCATCAACGTAAGTGTGGGAGGAGCATTTTCCAGCTATTTAAAACGGCAGCTTCATCTGTGTTTTCAGATGCAGCCCTTTGATCTCCTGGGAATCACCATCAAATCTCTAGCAGAAATCGAAAAAGAGGTAAGCAAGCCGTCAGGGCAGGGGAGGGCAGGCCTGGGCCATTGCCTGCACACCAGCGTCTCTCGTGTTTCCCTAGGGATCCACTCCAAGAGAGAGACAGGTAGAGGTGTTCCGTTCTCTTCTAAAACACTTTCGTTTCGCCCAAATGTGCTTCTTAGATAAAGCAACTCAATTCTAGTGTATTTCCTCCTTCCAGTCAAATGTGACCCACGTCTTGTCTTTTCTAAGTCAGAATGTTTTATGTGACAGACGGAGCCTCAGTTCTCCTTTTTTAAAAGAAGTCTCAGCTTTGGGAAGGTGGAGGTTGGAGGACAGGCACCAGGTTGACTCTTCTTCCTCCGTTTGTTTTGTTTTATTATTTGCCACCAGGAGGGGTTTCGGGAAGTGACTGAGCCTCTCCACGATTTAGGGGCAGGTCAGGGTACCCTCCACTGTGCCTCATAAGCTGGAACGCATCTGGCAGCCTGGTTTCAAACAGTTCACACATTTTCCTAATAAAAAAAGGAAGAAGCCCAGGACTGGTGTGCGGATGATAACGCTGAGGAAAGGGAGTTGAGTCAGACCACCAGAGCCCTCCTGTTTCCCTCAGACAGCACGGGGTGTGTGGCTTCTCTTCTGTAGAGCGGGTGGTTAAGCAGTCACAAGCCACAGCCAGCTCTCCTCCGAGAGGAACATTCATCTCAAAGATGGAAATGGTAGAACCATTTCAATATTCTCCATTCCTTGGGGTTTTCTCTTGTGTACCCAGCTAGCAGAAGCCGGCTGCATTATTGAAAGATGGCTGAAATGAAGGAAAATTGAATCAATGTAGTACAACAAATTTCTAAACCTGTCATAGCAAAAACAAGACAAAAAAGTCCCCGTTTGTCTTTGATTTTCAGTAAATCATAAAAGCCAACCTGATTGTCATATATAGATTTTTTTTTCTTTTTTTGATAACTCAGGGAAAAAATGGCTGGCTGGGACATTAGAAACGTAGGTGTGCATAAAATTTCACACCTGCCCTTCTCAAAGCAGGGGAGCTGTGGGTGGCTGTAAAGTCCACCTGCTTATGGACACCCCATTTGCATGGGGCCCTGCATAGGGTGCAGCCCAGGGGATGTGAGGAAGGCCTCAGAGGAGCTGCTGCTGCTACAGGTGGTCACCAGGGCAGAGGTTACACTGACATTATCTCCAGACCAGCCCACTCTGCTGTGGACGAGGGCAAGTCACATACCCGCTGTTTACCATGGGGTCACGGCAGAACCTGTCTCACGGGGTGCTTTGTGATGCCAAATGGATATAGGTGGGTCGTGCTGGCAGCGAGGGCCCCAGCATCGAGCCATCTCCCCTCCCGTTCTGCTCCGGCCTGCCTGTGGGCCTAACAGTAGCACCATTGAAGCACCTGCTGTGTGCTCAGCCTGGGGCCTGAGGCTTTACATACACGATCACTGTTTCCTACCCCGGGATTCCTCCCTGTGTCACGGGGAGAAATGGAGACTCTGAGAGGTGGAGTAACTGGCCCAAGACAAGATGGAGACCCAGGTTGTCATGCTCCAAATCCTCTCCACTTTGACAGAAAGTGGCGGCTCTGTGTCCTTCCAAGGGGGCTCTCTAGGCTAGTGGGAACAATGGGGCCTGGGAGGCCAGTCAGTCTAGTTCCTGACCCTGGGTGGGCCTTTGAGGTACTGGGGTAGGGTGAAGTGGGTGAGGGTCCCAATGTGGGGTCCAGGGCATGTGGTGGGAACCCTGCAAACCTTATTCTCTTCCCCACTCTAAGGACTGAAATCTGTGATTCATTACAATGTAGTGTCTCAATGTTGGGCGCTCCGAGTCACAGTGTGGCCACCCCCAGGAGGTGCAGAGCCAGGGGTGGGGGCACACCCCAGAGTCAGTGCCTGGCTAGAATCTCAGATCTTCCACTGACTTTTCTGAGCCAACATTTCTTTTTCTGCACAATCAGGATAGTAATAATAGTGCTTAGTCCAGAGTCTATGTGGGTATAACTGCAAAGGTCCACTGAATGGCCTGGACCAGTGCCTGCCTCAGTGCTGCTGGCTACCACCGTTATCACAGCCACCACCGTCACCATCGTTACTGCTCTCCTTGTCCACAGAGAAGGGCGTGAGTCGGCACAGGACCACCCATTCCGCTGTCCCGCTGCTCTGTTGCTGGAGCCGAAAGCTCCATCCCTGTGGACCAAGGCCAGCTGTATTTCTTGGTTTTAGTGACGAGTTAAAAAAAAAAAAACAGGTCTGGGCCAGGTGTGGTGGCTCATGCCTGTAATCCCAGCACTTTGGAAGGCTGAGGCAAGCAGATCACCTGAGGTCAGGAGTTTGAGACCAGCCTGGCCAACATGGTAAAACCTTGTCTCTACTAAAAACACATAAAAAAAATAGCCAGGCATGGTGGAGCACACCTGTAGTCCCAGCTACTCAGGAGGCTGAAGCAGGAGAATCACTTGAGCCCAGGAGACGGAGGTTGCAGTGAGCAGAGATTGCACCATTGCACTCCAGCCTGGGCAACAGGGTGAGACTCCGTCTCAAAAAAAATAATAACAAAACAGGTCTGTATTTGCTACTGAAGTAAATTAAAGTCGATGTAAAGAAATGTGGGGGAATGGGGAGAGGTTAGAACTGCAGTGGAGAGCACCACAGAGTTTTTCATTTAACCTGAGGATTTAAAAGTTCCTTATACCAGCCATCTGCATGCACAGCCATTCGCGTAACGTTGATGTCCACACTCTGGCCAACGGGCTCCTTCCGCACCCGTGGCAGAGGCTTTTCTCCGTAAATAAACCTGAAGTTGCTTCTTTTAGCCACTGAGCTCAGCATTGCTCGTGGGAGTTGGGGGCTCAAGGAGAAGTGGTGCCTGGAGCCAGAGTGACTGGCTGTCACTCTCGGACTCTGCAGGTTTGGCCCTGGAGTGGGCTGAGTGTTCCCTGGGTCAGGATGAGTTTGATTTTGTGCCTTCCATTTATAACAGGTCTGGCTGCCCTTAGTGAGGGGCGTGGGGGTGGAGAAGTCTCTGCTCAGAAATTTGCTTTGCTCACTGTAAACCTTTGTGTTTTATACCATTAAACCAAAAAAAAAAAAAAAAAAAAAAAAAGGATAAATACAAGTGGGAGACTGCTTTCAGGATCAGGGCACAGACCTTTGACTATGCCTCCCGCTCGTCCAGAACAGCTCCCCAGGCTCACCCAGGATTCCCAGACAGGGTAGAGAGCCTGGCATCCAGGGAGAGGCTGCTCTGTGCTGGGCAGGTGCTTCCCTTCACGATCCCTCTGCACCCCGTGGGAGGAAGTGGGGTCCACCCATTTACAGAAGTCTGGACTCAAGAAGTTAAGCAACTGGCCAGATTCCCACGGCAGCAACCCAGAGCTGAACAGGGGGGGCTGAGTGTGACCCTGGCTGAATACATGACCGTCTTCATCTACTAAAGAGTGGTCCCAACTTGAAGGGAAATAGAAGTGTGAGCACTGTCCTGTCCTTCCAGAACTGGGGCCAGTGTCCCTCTTGGCAGCGTTAACTGTCCTCACCATGCCCTGCCTGAGGGATGTTTCTGAATTGAAGCCAAAGCACAGTTGCCACCATTCGGCTTCAGGGACGGTCACCCTCTAACAAACTGTGTGACCCTGTGTACCCTGAGCATGGAGGTTAGGGACATGGGCAGCCACAGGGAGCTCCCCAGAGCCAGCCAAGCAGAGCTGCCTTCACCCCCACAAGGACATAGATGGCCTGGCCCAGGAGCTGCCCAGCACTGATTGACAAACAGGGTGTCACCTGGTTGTAGGTGGGTGTCCCTCAGCCCCCAGCATCCTGAGGAGCCCCAGGGAGCATGCGCTGCCGGGCCGGGACAGCCAGGCCACCCTGGAGAACTGGAAGGGGAATGAGCCCATTCAGATGCCGGTGTCTGCAGGGACCCTCATGGGCTGTGTAGGCAGTGGACAGGACACAGCCTCCCCGTGTGGATGCCTGGGATAGGGGACAAATTTGCCGTATAGGCTTGGCTCTGGGGCATGTTCCCAGGCCCCCTCACCCCAAAGTGGAGCACAGGCCTGCTCATCCCAGCCCAGCGCGCGGCACGGTGCAGCGGTCAGGGCACCCGGCAGCTGGAGGAGCGTAGTTAGAGGTGGCTGACCTGCTCTTCACCGGGGTCTCCCCAGGAGTTGTGGTACCTGATGCACTTGGGTGAAATTTCACGAAAAACACCCAAGGACAGTTATGTTTTAAAGTTAGAATCAATGTATGCGCCATTGAGCAAATTTTGAAGAAAAGGATCTTTGGAAAGACAGAAAACCTCTCACGTTTCGGACGTGCTCCGTGATGGCGTGGGTGGCTGAAAGTGAAGGAAGCCGTGATTCATAGAGAAATTCCAACTCAAACGCCGTCACCCTGCTGGCTCCCCATGACAGAGCAGTGGCCTTCTGCCTGGCCATCTTCCAGCAGCCATGTGCTCCTGCCACCTCTGTCACCTCGCACCCAGAGCAGGGGCTTTGCCGTCCTCCCAGGGCCCGCTTACATGGGTCCCAGGCATGAGGAAGTGAATTTTTACCTCATCGTCCCTCAGCCAGGGAGGTGACCAGGGGCTGGTCAGCGGCAGCCTCGTGGCCACCGTGGGCAGTTTTCTGGTCCCCTCCCCTCCAGTTTGGCTCTGCAGGAGGGCAGTGGGTGACCCAGTGGGGCTGTTGTCCCAGTGAAGCCCTTACGGTTCTCCAGACAAAAGGCTGTGTCCCAGAGCCTGGAAAGTGTAATCTCGCAGCCAGCGCCCATGATAAAGCATCTTCTCTGGGCGTAAGGAGATGGGTGTATAAATATTCTCTGTCTCTGCCGCTCTTTATCTCCCTGGTAAGCAGTTGCCCCATTTCTCCAGCTGATGGATTCCCCATCGCAACCAGGGTGGGAGCTGCCTGGCTCTGCAGTCCAGGCAGCAGCTTCTAAAATAATCCTCATGTCTTGGTTACCTGTGTATCCTCCCTCCCCACCCACGGTCCCGCCCTGGCATCCGTGGAAGACCTCACCATCCCGGCCAGGAGGCAGCAGCCTTGGGTGTAGTTTTCATGCTGCGTGTGTAACGACCCGCAAGCCTTGTGAGAACAGGAGTGAACCATTCCTGCAATGACAGAGCACCGGGCAGTGGAGAAGTCCGGAGCGACTTCCAGCCCCATGCGGAGCCGTTTCTACCAGCTGCCAACCTCAGCAGAAACCATAGTGCTCCCCATTCCCTTCCAGGGGTGCCACCGTCAAAACCGTGGCAGAGGAAGCACTCATTAGCCTGCCGCGCTCCTGGCGGAGCAACAGCCTCCATTTTCATTCGACTTTAAAGCCGAAAGATGAGGGAGGGTCTAATTAGTAAAGGGATGCTCTAATATTAATCACCCCCTTAAAATTGACAAGGGAGGCAGTTCATTTAACCACTTAATTGCTGCAGGTTTTTATGGGCTGCTGTTTGCAGACATATTTAATGAAGAAGTTATAAATCTAAGGGAGCTTACAACTTTAATTTTATACCTAAATATTTTCCTTGTTCTCATGTTTGTAGTCAATCCTCAAGAGTGTAGTCACGTGGAATGTTCTTTAAATGAACATATTTACTAACTGGCGTGATTTCAGTTTTTAAAACATTGGTTCCAGCAATTAGGCATTTTTTTCAGTTCCCAGATGACTAGAGAAATTCGTCTTGATTATAATTGCTCTTAGCCACGCATATCTAATTTGTGTCTTTTTAAGTGTTAATTAGTAAACAGTTTGAGCTGACATCTTTATGTGTTTGTGCGTTGAAAAATGGGGCTTATTGCTTATTTAGCTTGGGGCCGATTCCACTAGCATTTACGTCACGATACTGAGGTGGAATTAACAAAAATGCATTTGGCAGCATGAGGTAAAAAGGATTTTTGAATTCAACTTTTAAATGTCCGCATTGCGTGGGCTTCTGCGGGTCTCTTCAAATATACAAGGTTAGCGTAGATTTGGGACCTATGTCCCGCAGGAATAAAGTGAAGCAGATTTTTGTATCAATAATGAAATGGCAGCCTCCCAATTTTATAAAAGCAAAATGTTCCTATTCCCGCACAATTGTTCATTCTTTCTACTTTTGGAAAGCTTTCCTGGTGCTTATTAAATGTTGAAGAATTTTGTGGCGCGAAATGGTGCAGCCTGAAAAATGTGCGGTCCCTTTGCACCATCTAGTGGTCAGATCGTAAACTGCAGCAGGAAATAAGGTGCCTTTTCTCTGCCTGTGAGATTCAACATTTCACCGCCCAGAATCCTTGTTATTTATTTATTTTTCAGTTAGGAAGCTGAAATGTTTGGGGAAATAAATCTGCCTACTTCAGATATTAAAAGATAAATAAGAAGAAACCAACCTATTCTGCTCCCTTTAATATATTGCTAAAAGACACAAAACTATCACCCAAATTCCTACAGAGCTGTCACACTGAGCTAATTCCTGCCCAAAACAAAGAAACCCTACGAATTAGCAAAGTAGATGGCCTTGCAGAAATCATGAGAGAAGTCTGAGGCTTCTTTTCAAATACAGGATATAGCTTGGGACCACCGCTTCATAGACTCTACAAGCGTCTGACCACAGCGCGGGAATCAGTTTTATGCCACAGACAAGATTAGTTATCTTCCCATAAATTGTTGAGGTTCTTTTGGGCAGTTTATCATTCTAAGCAGCTCCCCTGCCGATCAAAATTGATTTTTTAAATATTTAGTGTTTCCTGAGTACCAAGGTTGTCCATATTTATAAAAATGCAAACATTACAGGACCATGTAAAAGGTGAACCTCCCCCTCCGTCCACTCCTGCAGCACGTGCACACACACGCACGCACACATGTTCAGCAGGCTCGTGCAGTACCGCTGGCCACGACCTGCCTCTGCACTATCTAGTATGTCTTACACGTCTTCGCATGTTCCTTTACAGATCAGCCTTACCCTTTTTAATGACTATATGTTGTTCCCTTTTATGATTATGCCATAATTTATCTAAGCAATCCACTATTGACTGACTTTTGAGGTGCTTCCAATTATTCACTATTACACCGCTGCAATAGATTTCCTTGTACACGTGCCCTGGCTCCCGGGTCTTTCCCTGGAAGAGGATGTATGTTAACCATTTGCCTTTTGAACAGGGCGGGGCTATTGGAAGTCCCACCAGTGGTGCCTGAGTGGACCTTTCCTCACATCCTTATTCTCGCTAAGACTCACTGGGACCTTAATGTGCCCCTCCATTTAATTAATAATCTTTGCTTGTTTTGGCCAGGTGCAGTGGCTCACACCTGTAATCCTCACACTTTGGGAGGCCAAGGTGGGAGGATCACTTGGGCCCAGGAGTTTGAAACTAGCCTGGACAACATAGCATGACGCCCTCCCTACAAAAATAAAAAAGTTATCCAGGCACAGTGGCTCATGCCTTTATTCCCAGCTGCTCAGGAGGAGGCTGATGTGGGAGGATCATTTGAGCCCAGGAAGTTGAGTCTGCAGTGAGCTATGATTGTGCCGCTGCACTCCAGCCTGGGTGACAGAGAGAGACCCTGTCTCTTTAAAAAAAAAAAAAAAAAAAGTTGACCGCTCTTGAAGTTGAACAACTTTTCAGATGCTTATGAGCCACCGTGTTCTCACCTGAGCCTTTTCTGCTTGCTGTCTGCTCAGTCGTTTTCTGTCAGCTTCTGTAGCTTTTGCATTGATTTTAAAGAGCTCTTTGTTTTAAAGAGAGCAAACTTGTCTCTATAAGTTCAAATACACACACTTTAATCAGTGTCTTTTCACCTTGTAAATGATGTGTTCTGCTATACAAAAATTTCAAAATGTTCGTGGGCAATTTTCTCTTTATTTGGGCTTTGTGTCATAGTTAGATTATGGAAACATTCACCTCTATTTTCCCTTATTTTATATATTAAAATATTAAATACTTTTCAACTACTTAATCCATCTGAAATGTATTAGAAGGTAAGAACTACAGACAGCTTTATTTTACCCTAAAACGTTAGCCAGTTTTCTTAATATTGGTGATCTTTCTTTGACTCTTAAATGCCACTTTTATCATATATAAGTGGACCAGTGGACGTTTTTCTTGATTCTGTTCTGCTCTGTTACTGTTTTTATATTAGTGCCACACTATTTTGAATCTTATCGCTTTGTAGTAAGTTTTAATATAGGGTAGGGTTAGTTCTCTTTTTTACCCCAGAACTTTACTAATTTTATTCACAGGACTATTCTTCCAGTTGAACTTTAGAATCTTGGGGGAAGAAGGAAGTTCCAAAAAGCCCACTCTCGATTTTTATTTGAACTGCGTTGAGCACATGTTTGAATAGAATAGCAACTGGAATCTTAGATGATGCCTCTTGTAAGCCCAGGTCTTGATCCTTTCTCTTTAGGTCGTTCCCAGGTGCTGTCTTTGTGGTTCTTGTGAACGAGATCTTTTTTCTCATTCTATTTTCTGCCACTTATATGTAAAGAAACCATTGACTTTTGTGTATTATTTCTGGAGCTAGATATCCCTCTGGCTTCTTTTACTGTTTGTTTCTGATGGCTTTCCAGCTGCGTTTCATCGGTTCCCCAGGCAGGCAGTTACGTCGCCTGTGAATGCTGAGGCCTCCATCCTGGCAAGGTTGTTCCTCTTCCCGTGTGCCATTGTCCGACACCTCGGCAGGGACTTGCAGGTCCCCAGGCCTCCTTATGTCATCCGTATTGTAAATGGAAGTTTGTGGTTTCAATGTTAACCCATAGTGCTGCGTTTTCACTTGCTATTTATAGACATTGTCTCTCTTTTTTTTTTTTTTCACGTTAAAGCATTAGCCATCTATTTCTATTTTCCTAAATGTTTTTATCAGAAATGGATGGTGGCTTTTGACTAATGTCTTTTAATCATCCATTGAGATGATCCTATTTTTTCTCCCCAGGCATATTAATATGGTGGATCGTATTAATAGAGTTCCTAATTCCAAGAGTCTTGGAGGCCCCCTTCCCCACTGCCCTTTTAGGTCTTCTCAGCAGCCAGTGCCCTAGCAGCCGCCACCACCACACAGCTTGTTCCTGTGGTGGCCCAAGGCATTCATCATATGAATAAGAGAACCAGGCTGAGCCTGCAGAAATAAAGTGAAGCAGAGATTATGTTTGCCAGGCAGAACCACCTGCCCCGGTTATCGCCGTGAGTCATACCCGCTCGTGCAGAATTGAAGTCAAGGTGAACATCTCGCCTTTTTGCGCATCCTTCAGAGGAGGATTTTCCTACCCTTTTCTTATGGCCTCTGGAAACTTTTGCATCTCTAGTTTTAGGTAAAGTAATGCCTACAAAGATGAACAAGTGGAAAGCTACCTGGCATGTATGTAAAAATAAGCATCAAGACAAAGGGTGGGGAGGGCCCCTTTCCAGAGCACCTCACGGCTCTCATTTTCCACCCAGTAACCAGTGCTGGCAATCAGTGTGGTTTTAAATCCCTTCTACAAACAATCTAGAAGAGGAGAAATACAAAGACTCGCTTTTTAGGTGATATTCAGGTGAATTCTAAAATGCTGACTCAGTGACCAGGGAGCCCCCCAGGGTTGTTTGCAGACACCGAAATAGCATTTAGGCCGGGCCCGGCGGCTCACGCCTGTAATCCTAGCCCTTTGTCAGACGAAGATGGTGGACTGCTGGTGCCCACGAGTTTGAGATCAGCCTGGACAACATGGTAAAACCCCATCTCTACAAAAAAAAAGCACTAATTAGCCAAGTGTGGTGGTGCATGCCGGTGGTCCCATCTACTGGGGAGGCCAAGGTTTGAGGATCACTTGAGCCCAGGAGGTCAAGGCTGCAGTAAGCTGAGATCAAGCCACTGCACTCCAGCCTGGGTAACAGAGTGAGATCCTGTCTCAAAAAAAAAAAAAAAAAAAAAAAAAAAAAAGAGAGAGAAGAAATAGCATTTATTCAGTGGCCCGGGCATCTGACGGTACACAGCCCTGCCCAGAGCTTCCACCCAGAGCAGCACAGCGGGACATGCAGGTGCCACAGGGAACGAGGGGCTGGGGAGAGCGAGGAATGATTTTGTCTTTGTTCGTCATGCAGCCGTCTTCATTTCCACCACAAAATGCGCTTTCTCCCATTTTTGAAATACATAGTTTTCTGTATCTTTCAATAGTCACAGGTACGAGAAACGTTTTGCTCTCTTGCTTGCTCTGCCCCCATCATCCTGTACATGCACACACAAGACACAGTTACTGTGGCGAGATGGCAGTGGACACTCTTCCCAGCCGGGCGCCGTGTAGGGAGTGCGGAGGACTGTGGCAAACTGGAGAGCACAGGCCTCTGGAAGGGAGGCCACCTCCACCCACCACCCACCTGTGAGACTGAGGGTTTACTGGGTGAGAATGAGGGTCTGGAATTGTCGTATCTCCCTATGTTTTTTTCAATAACATCTAGATAAATATTGGCATCCTATGCAAAGTCTTTCCACTTTTCAGTGTTTATGACTATTGTGAAACACCGCACAGGCCAGCACTGTGTGAACCTGCAGCTCGTACACTGCCTGCATAGAGAAACAGACCAAATCACTAGACTTAGACTCAGTTTCATCATCCGCAGGCGTGACATGCTGCTGTGGATGGGCCCTCTTGGTACTTGACATGCATGAGTTACTGTACCATGGGATGGGCTGTCACTCAGTCATGCCCAGAGGCCCCAGGGCTGTGCAGGCACAGTGCTGCTGCCACAAGGACTAGAAACCAGGATGACCTTTTACCTGCCCAAGAACTGAGCCCCTAAACTAGCTGCTTTCTCTCCTTTGCATTGAGCTATGCCCAGAGCCTGATGTGTCTCTTCACTCACCATCGACTTGTCCACCCACCCACCCATTCATCCACCTACCTATCCACCCATCCATCCACCCACTTACCCAGCCATCCATCTACCCATCCATCCACCTACGCGTCTACCCATCCACATTATTAACCCATCCACTCAGCCACCTGCCCATCCACCCATCCATACCCACGCACTCACTCACCCACCCACCGCTACCCACCCACTGTTCACTCATTCCTGCATTCATTCTAGGCCATGATCTCTACTGGGCTCTGGAGCTACAGCTGAGGCTCCACAGCTGCCCTGAGCGTGAGGAGGGTATAGAAAGTGTTGTTGTGGTCCGTTCTCCTCCGGGAAGGAACACGCTTCCCAGAGCAAGTGCCCTTTTAGTGGTCCTTAAGGACACGTAGGACTTTGCCACTTGAGAGAGGAAGAGTGTTCCTGACAGAACTGGCTGGGAGAGGAGAGGGAACCACGCAGGGGAAAGACCTCTCCCCAGGATGTGGGGCTCAGGGCTCTGCATCAGGGTGGGGAGCTGGGAGTCACTGCCCTGCTCCTGGACACAGGCCAGATCCTGGGTGGAAGGTGCTTTGTGAGCTAGGGTGCCCTGAAGGTGAGGGAGGGTGCTCTCCAGGCCCTGAGCCCAGGGGACAGGCAGCCTAGGGCAGGGTGTCCCTCAGAGACAGACCCTCAGCATTGTCATCACCCAGTGGGAGACCCAGGCTTGGAGGAGACAGGAGGCGCTGGGTACCGATGAGGACTGACAGAATGACTGGGATGCGGACTGATGGAGAGGAAGGGACTGGAGTGGCAGATGGCCATGCATTTATTCAGTGACCCGGGCTGGGTGCTGTGCTGGGCAGTGAGGACACAGTAGTGCCCAGACACACAGGCTTCTGCTTCTGGAGCTCTTGGCTCCAGGGAGCAGGGGCTGAACTGGCTGGAAGTGGGGGGCCCTAGAACCACGTGGAGCCAGTGGGGCCCTTATTGCACCCCCTGGTTTAGGGTGAGACCCCCCCCCAAGCTGGATCTGGGGCTCCCTGCTCCTGGGTTGCAGCTCCCAGGTTAGAGCTCATGGACCATCTGGACGGGCTGTTAGGAAAACAGAAGTGGCTTCCTAAAGGGTCTGCGTGAGCCCTCACCCACCCCTCTGCCCACACCCCGCAGTGTGGTCATTGAAGGCCTCTCCCAGCTGTGCCCTGACCCCGAGGCCTTGGTCAGGTGGTGCAGCCTCATGGGACCTCGGCTCACTCCCCAGTAATGGCAAGGAGGTTCTGTCTTGCCGGACTACTTGGCTCCCCACTCCTGACCACAGGGGTCACAGCCCTGAGCTCCAGGCCCAGCTACAGGGCCTCGCTCTCAAAGAGAGCATTGAACAAGGAATCCGTCTCATCTCCGGGGCATGAGGTGGGCATCCTGGCTTCCCCCTACCCCAAAGGCCCACCTGCTCGTGAACAGCCTTCCTCCCGGCGAAGCACTTTCTCGCGCTTTCTGGAGCTGGGGCTTCCCGCCGGGTATGCAGCCTCTCCAATGTCTCTAGAACCATGGCCCAAGTAGGAAGCAAGGACTTCATCCGGCCCCACAGCTGCTGGAAGAAGACGTGTCGGGTTTCCAAACCGAACAGTTGCTCAGAGTCACCTGGGGTCCTTGTCAAAACGCCCACACCCACTGAAGTACTGCCTGGGGAGGGGCCCCGGAATATGGCTTAGAAAGCAGCGGGTGGCCCACCCTCGTCTCGCAGAAGAGGCCTGCAGGATGGGGCTGTGGGGCCCTGAAGGCCCCTCCCAGGAATGCAGTGCTTCAGGCCTCGCCCTGTGATGTGGGCACTGTGCTGGGCCCTGCCTCTCTCCTCCTGCAGTGTTTTAGAAGCCAGGGCTGCATTCCTCATCTTCAGGAAACAGATGAGGACATGGAACCCCTCGTGTGAGGAAGCTGAGGCTTTAGGATTTTAGAAACAGGAAGAGCCTGTATCATGGCCAAGGCCGTGGGAGCACCTGAGATGGAGGAGGATGACTGGAGTGCTGAGCCGGGGGGCTTGGAGAAGCAGACAGGGGGGGCTGCTGTGCAGAATCTCCTCCACCTCTCCCTGCCTGTGCTAGGGTCAGGCCCATCCGCCTGCCCAAGCCCACCCATCAGTGTCTGTCCACCCCTGCACCATACTCTTCTCGTTGGCCCCAGCCTTGGCCCCTTTAGTTCCCTCCCACCCGTCCTCGCCCCACCCCTGCCCTCTGGACTACACCATCCCAGGCCCTACCGTGATTCACCTGTGAGCTCACTAGTTCATGTCTGTCCGTCTGGCCCCCATGCTGGAGTTGCACCCCAGGAGAGGTAGGTGCCAATGCCTGCCCTAATGCAGGTTTCCCAGCCAGCCCAGCACCTGCCCCCTGCGCCTCTCTGGGCCCAGCTCACTCTGGGATCTCAGGAAGTCAGATCCTTTCTTGGCCTTCACTTTCCTCCTCTGCAAAGCTCGAGTGCTGGGAACAGCCCCTTACTGCCTTTTCTTGTCTGGGGCCCTCTAGAGTGTTCAGTATGAGACCTGGTGTGGGAAGGAGGGAGGAGGCTGGAGGGGCAGTGCACTTGCCTTCCCCTCTGGTGATTAGTGCAATTAATACTGAAATCACCTAAGTGTTTTCAAAAAATGCTGGTGTCCCCGTGCTGGTTAAACCAGGACCACTCCTGCCAACCACAGGTGGGGGCCATGCATCACTGTGGTTAAGCCTTTGGTTCTGATGCATAACCAGGGCTAATTCTTTTCACTCTCAAGGCACTTGCACACGAATCGTCCTAGTTGTGAGTAGACAAGTAGGTTCTATTGCTCCCTCTTTGCCTCGAAGCTGGGGCTGAAGTGACTTTGCCTCCCAGGTGCTGCTGGAAGCTGCAGTTGGCACCTCCTATCGCAGGACTTGTAGAAAAGTCTTTTATGAGACTTCTAGAAGCTTTTAGAGAAAAGGCTTTTAGAAGCTGAGACTCTCGCACCATGGCCTGAGACGCCTGCTTCCATCAGTGGTAGGGTCCCCGGGACCCCTGGCAGAACCCCTGACAGTGACATCTCTTTCCCGAGAGAGGCCCCAGGCCCGGGCTGCCCAGCTGCTGCAGTGGCGGCCTGTGCCCACCAGAGGGCGCAGGCCCGGTGCTGCGCAGCTGGACCGGGCTGTGCGGACCAAATGCTTTTTAATTGAAAATTTTTTTAATTCAAAAAGGATTTGCTGTTTGTTCGCGAGTGCAGGTTTTCCTTATGCAGGAGACTAATGTCTTGAGTAAACAGATCCGGGCCCAAATCCACCTTCAAAGGTACTCGCTGTTTGCCCAAGGGAGTGAAAGGGCTTCCAGAAGCGGCCCCGTCTCCTGGGTAAACACGGCGGGAGGAGCGGGCAGGGACCGCGTCTGCGGGAAGGCGGCCGCAGCCAGAGGGGATTATGTCGCGGGACATATGTTGAAATTTCATTTGGGGAGTTAGGGAAAACAAGAAGGGGGGGGTGGGTGGCGCTTTTCTCCAGCCAAGATAACCTAAAAAGGGAAAAAATCCCGAGGGAGAGAGGGTGGGGACGCAATCTGTGCGCCCTCCCGGGGACCCGCGTGGTGCAGGCAGGAAGGGGCGCCTTCTCCGCCCTTCCCCAGCTGGCGGGCCGGGAGATAGGAGCCCAGCTCGGAAGGCCCAGCCATGCCCTCCCCGTGACCCTGTCCCCACTCCTGGCCACAGAGACTGGGACAGCGGCACAGGGTCCCCACGACAGCCCCTCTGCCCAGCCAGTTGCTCACACAGGGGTGGAAGCGTCCTGCTCCCCCACTCACCATCCAGAAAGCCCCCGCCAGGCCCGGGCCTAGGCCCTCTGGCTGGGGCTGCAACCGCCCTTCACCTGCTCTCTCTGGCCGGCCAGCCCTCAGCACTCCCTGCCACCCCCAGGAACCCGGCCCAGCAGATACAGCAAGGCCTACTGAAGGAGCAGAAGGGCGCGGCCCAGGACGCCTCCCCCAGCGCCTCCACTGCCCTGCAGAAACCTGGCTCTGGGCTTTCTCCCTCTCATCTGAGAGGCTTCACCTTTGCAGGCATCTCCCTGGCATGGCCTTGGAGCATCCAAAGTGGAGCGCCTCCAAGCCATGTCCCACCCCCTCCCCCCGTTCTTCTCCTCACCCCCCCCCCCCCGCGCCAGTCCTTCCCCAGCTCCTCTCTGCACAGCATGTGGTCTCTGGCCCTTCCCTGTCTGCCCATCCATGTCCACACCCATTCCCAGGTCCCAGTGATTGGGTCGTAGAATTGTCTAAACTGGTCCCCAGACCAGCAGCATGGGGTTACCTGGGAGCTATTTGAAATGCAGATTCTCAGGCCTGGTCCCAGACCTACCCAGTCAGAATCTGGTGTGCGTTCAGCGTTGAAAAGCCTGCTGCATGTTCTCTCCCGAGCCGGGGCTGATGGCCTAACTATCCACACCGTAGGCCCTCAGCCCTGCTGTCCCCGCAGGCATGTGTGCCCGTGGCGCTCTCCTCTGCACCTTGGTACCTACTGCCCTAGGTGATATCAATGCCCTTCCCCAGTCAGGCCCCGAATCTGCTTTCAAGATGTGAATGCCCCCTGCCCCGCGAAGCCCTCCTTGTCCTCTCCGGTGGTCCCCACGCCCCGTGCATGTGCCCTCGGAGGTGGCCTTCATGCTGGGCTGTGCTGGGCATACCCTCCCCCTCCTCTGCTACTCTGGGAGCCCCGCGCAGGGCGGATGTCAGTGGGGGCTGTGAAGCCAGCCAGGGAATGAATTTGCCGCTGTGCATGTGCCCAGGCGGCCACCAGGTGGCAGTGTCCTCCCAGACTCTGGCGGAGCCCCCCTCTTCAGCCTCCCGGAGCCTGAGTCTCCTGACCGCGGCCTGTGCCTGGTGGTTGGCTGGCGAGCAGGAAAGTGAGAGGGCAGGAGTGACAGGGCTGGAGTGAGAGGGCTGGGGTGACAGGGCTGGGGTGAGAGGCTGGGGTGAGAGGGCTGGGGTGAGAGGCTGGAGTGAGAGGCTGGGGTGACAGGGCTGGGGTGACAGGGCTGGGGTGAGAGGCTGGGGTGAGAGGCTGGGGTGAGAGGGCTGGGGTGAGAGGGCTGAGGTGAGAGGCTGGGGTGAGAGGGCTGGGGCTGCGTGGTGGGTTCTCTGGAGCAGCCAGATGCTCAGTTATCGCTTGCTCAGTGCTAGGGCGGGGCGGGCCCTGAGCTGCCATCACTCATTCCATCCTCCGGGCAGGCCTGGACGTGGGTGCATCACCCCACCTGAGAGATGAGTTCACTGAGGGCAGGAGAGGAGAGGAGCCTGCCTGAGTCGCCTTGAAGCCTCGGGTCCTTACCTCTGCACCCTGCAGGCAGCAGATGCTGTGAACAGGGCTCCCTTCGGCTCGGGGGCCACACATCTGCTCAGCCCACCGTGCACACGGGGACAGAAACAGCCTCAGCCCCAGCTGAGACCTGGGTCTGTCCATCTGTCCCGGGTCAGCCTGGGGACTGTGGAGCAGTGGCAGCCGTGGACATAGTGCTGGGCTTTGGCCGTGGACATAGCACTAGTCTGTGGCCATGGACGCGGTGCTGGGCTATGACTTGCTGGCTGCCACAGCCTCCCCACCAGTTTTCCACTTTAAGGGAAAAAGGCCTCCAATGCTCCTTCATGACTGGATGGCTTTTGGGCCCCACTCTGCCCCTGAAGCCTCAGCCCTGCAGCCCTCCTCACTCATCAGGGCCCTTGGGAGGGCTCCTTGCTGCAGGCGGCTCACTCTGGGCAGCAGGGAGGGCTGGGCAGGCCTGGAAGGCTGCCTGCTGGTGGGCAGGGAGTGGGCACCCCAGGGCCCTCCCTGGGGCTGGGTGCAGTGCTCGGCCTCCTGCTGGGACGGTGTGACCCCTGCCGTGTTCCTGAGGGCCTCCCTTCCTGGCCTGCCCGCCTACAGGTGTCCCCCAAGGGGCTGCAGCTCCTGGTCAGCTCACCCATAGGGCAGCTCCACTTCCATCTGCTCTCTGCAGGGAAGCCCTTCTTACCACAATTCTACTGCTAAAACTATTTTAAATACTTAAAATGCTTGAAAATCACTGATCTAATCTAAGCTCCTGCTTCCTAAAATCCATGTGACCACGAGGCTGCCTTGACGTAGGGTTCCAGGCCATTCCCCATACCGCACCCAGCCCCAACGCCTTGCATCTGTGTCCAGCCAGGCAGCTGCCAGCCCATTTCTGTGGCTGGGGTGCCCCATGCCTGCTCTGCCCACGTGCCCTGCCTTATGTTTGGGCACCGAGACCTCACCTGGCCTCTAAGTGAACTACAGGTGCTCGCAGCCCCCTCAGAGGTACTTACCCCTTCTCTAAATTTCCATCAGACTTGGAACGCGTTTTGGTGAGCCAGGGTCGGTTAGGCGAGCTGGGGTCTCTGGCGTGAGGCTTAACTCCTGCCACCACACGGGAGCAGCAGGGCTGAGCCGTGGAGGAAGGTCCCCTCCCTGGGCAGCCGCCCTGGCCCCAATGTGGCCTGTCGGGAATCCTCAACAGGGGTGCCTCTGAGGATTCTGTGAGGAAGGCATGGGGAGGGTGTGGATGGTGCCAGGGACAGCAGTGGAAGCCCCTCCCATGACCCTGGGCACCACCTGGTATTGGTCCTTGCTTTAGTGGAGCCAGCATATCAGGGGTCCCCAGAACCTGGCAGCTGAGACCAGCCTCAGCCAGGTTTGGGGTTGAGAATCTTCCCTCACCAGCAGGGGCACGAAAACTGTCCTGCTGGGCGGGAGGCCATGACACTCAGCACGGGCCTGGCAGGTGGGTGGCACCATGGTTTTACACACCGCTGGTGTGAGGCCTGGCCTCACGGGGAGCAGGCAGGGACTGTGGAGCGTACCAGTCTTCACCACAGGAGCCTGTCACTCCCACAGGCGTGTCCACCCACACACGCCACATGCACAGTTCGGGGGCCCACGAGGGCCAACAGAGGGCAGGCTCTGGCTGGCACCGGCCTGGCCAGCTGCGCTATGTCAAGATGCCCCACGAGGCAGCCCAGGCCTCTGCCTGCTCCTGATCTGAGGCTGTGGAGGGGTTTCCCTGGTGTCCCATGGACTGACTGTGTCTCTCTGTCCCCACCCGCCCCTGCAGTACGAGTACAGCTTCCGCACAGAGCAGAGCGCAGCCGCCAGGCTCCCGCCCAGCCCCACCAGGTGTCAGCAGATCCCGCAGTCCTGAGGAGCCAGCGGCCACCTGCGGGGAGAACACCACCGCCCAGACTACTGACGGCAGGGGCTGCCGCCCCCGCCTCCTCCTGCCGCCTCCGCCAGCCCTCCCTCCCACACTGCCCCAGCAGGGCTGGCCCGGAGACCGGGCAGCTAAGTGGGCGTGTCCCGTCTTCAGCTGGCCTGACTGACACCCCGGCCTCCCTGGGGACGTTGTTCATAACCATGACTAATTGTGTGTGCTGTAGTGACCAGCGGCTCCTAACGTGTCTGTGTGATGACCAGTTGTCCTCCAAAAACCTCACTCACCACGGAGTCACCCTGAGGGCCCCAGGCAGTTGTCCTGGCCGCCCAGTGACGCCCACCGGCTCCCTCCACTCCCTCCTGTCACCTACCAGGGCAGACCCCACTGAGCCGTTGAGTCCCTTCCTGGAAGACCCTGGGGGCCGGCAGCTTTGCCTGGGACTCTCCAGGGTCGCTGATCCTCCCCGGCCCAGGGCTGCCAGGAGCAAGTTCCTCTCTGCAGGATCTCACAGCAGCCCTGAGAAGACGCGGGAGGAAGAAGCCAGTGGCCCCGGGGTGGACCCTGCCCTTTGGACATCCCATGGACTTGTCACCCAGTCGCATGGAAGTTGGGGAGCAGCACCCCTGCCCCCGGCGGAGGGGTTGTTGCTTTCTGGGGAGGAGGACGGTTGACGGCCCTGCTTGGATCCACCACCAGGACGCTGTGCTCGGCCATGGCGCGCCTCCCCCAAGGGCTCATCTGCGCAACAACCACATGCCAACAATAGCTCCAGGTGCCTCAGCCCCGTGCCCTGACCCGGGGACCACACGGACGCCCTCTGAGACGTGCTGGCCCTAGGAGGATACAGGCACATGGGCACCCAGCCCCTCTCAGAGCCAGGCGTGTCTTGACGGTATCTGCTGACGGGAACAAGTCATTCTGAAAGGTCCCTCTGACCCAGGTCACCAAATCTGGGCCAGAACTGGCACTTCTCCTGAGTGCCCACTGGTGCTGGCGTCCTCACAGTGCCGGGCGCCAAGTTCAGCCCAGGCGCGTTTGCCTAGGCAGTGGTGGCTGCCATCCCTCGGGGCCCAGGCCCTCACCTGAAGGGCTGCCTTACTCTGTGGTGTCAGGCACTGGGCTGTGTCCTCATTCCTCAGAGTATGGGGACCTGACATCTTTGGGTCCCCAAGAGTTGGCTCTTGGATGTGGGGGCTTGATGCCGCAGTTGGGGGCTGCACTATCTGGGTCCGTGGAAGCCTCTCCCTCAGCGGGGACAGCCTCCTGCTGCAGGTCCTGGGCAGCCCACAGTAGTGCTAGCTGAGGCCCAGAGGAATGGGAGGAAAGGGAGGCAGCGCCGGCCAGCCTAGCTGGCCAAGAGGCGGGCGGGGCCGGAAATACCTCATGCCCCCTGCACCAGCTCCCCGCCCCCCGTCTCCAGGCCCCAGGCCCCTGTGTGGACCCATCTTCCTCCTCTGCCACCCTGATCTTCACTCGGATACCTCTTGATTTCTGTGGATTAGGGAAGCAGCCACTTCTCCCTCCCTGAGACCCGAGGACGCCCGTGGTGGGGGTGGCCTTCTCAGGCCTCCTGGGTGGCACAGTGGCAGGACCTTGTCATAGGACTGATGCTGAGCAGGGAGGGGGCTGCCAGGCTGGCTGCTGATGCTCCATTCACATAAGCCAGTGTGGTTCTGGGGACCTGAGGAACCCTGTGGCGCCCACGAAGGGCACCTATGTCTGCCGTGGCTCCTCGGGTGGTGCCCTGGGTGACTCCCAGCAGGCGGGGGCAGCAGGAGGGCAGAGGGCAGAGCTCTGGCCACTTGTGCCCACTTCATTAGGGTTTGTGAACTTTGTCCTTCACCTCTTTTCGTGCCCTGGTTGTGAGATTGCCTCTGACAGGTAACGCCAGGGGCCCTTCACTCCGCTGCCATGACTGGGAAGAGGCCTGTGGCAGCTCCGCTGGACCCCAGAAGGCTCAGAGGCAGTGGTGTGGGAGCCCTGTCTCCAAGGACACAGAACAAGCAGTGAGGGCGGCTGCAGGAGAGGAAGGGGCTCCCCCAGCCCCCACTGACGCTGCTGCGGGCCCCTGTCAAGCTGGGGTCCCAGCCAGGTGCCCCCGCATGCCCTCCTGCAGTTGCTGGGTGGACAGAGCCACCAGGAAGAGGACAAACTCTTGGACTCAGGAGAGCTGGAGCCATCTTCTCCATAGCATTACGGACTTAGCATAAGAGTAAATGACTGTGAACGTCGTAGTAAACGGCAGCTTAAGATAGGTAAGCAGAGACTGGGTTAAGGACGAGTTGGTGTTTGTGGTAGCTTTTAGGCTGCTCCTAACCCACCATTTATTGCCTTCTGAGAGGTGGGTGAGGACAAGCGTGTGCCTGTGTGTATGTGTGTATGTGTGTGCGCGCACACGCGTGCGTGTAAGCCCACCTGAGTGGGACTCCTGCAGAAGAACTGAGGCATGAAACTCTGGCTCAAACCTAGGTATTGAGAGCATTTCTGTCTTTTGGGAGAGTACTTTTCTCCACGAGCCCTCTGGCCACTGTGGGAGGGAAGGACAAGGGTTCCCTTGGAAATGTGAAGGGTCTTGGCCTCATCCCTCAGGTCCCCCCACAGCACTTCCCACTACTGCTGCTGTCCCTGCTGGCAGCCTCTGTCCCTCCAGAATGGCTAACCAGAGCACACTGTCCCCACCACCTCCCCTTTCTCTCTGGAAAGTTGAAGTATCTCCAAAGGCCTTGGAAAGGGCACAAAGGTGATAAGGAGCAGGTGCTTTGCTGCAGGCTCCCTTGCAAATGTATAATTAAGGCCTTTCTTCCCACCCCAAGTCCAAGAACAAATGCCAGCCACATCCTCCACCACTTGGAGAGATGAGAACCCAGTGGGATCGTATAAAGGAATCGCAGGTCGGCGGGAGGACAAGAGGGACTCCCGTGTTCTAAGCACCTGTTCCCGGCCAGGCTCTAGGCCAGGCTCTCTAAGCACATTTCTCCTTTCATTCCCCCTCAAAGCAGAGTGATCTGGAAATAGATGTTCTCTGCTCCTTGTTAGAGTTGAAGAGGCTGAGACTTGGCCAGCTGCTAAGCGGCAGAGGCAGGGGTCGGCCCCCAGCCCCCGGGCCAGCCATCCCTTCGCAAGCCCGTGCTGGGGCTGCCCTTTCTGTTTCCAGTCCAGTCACGGACTTCCCGGCCGCCACTGGGCCCTGCCGGTCACCAGGCCACTGTGCAGTGGGCGCTGAGCATGGTCAGGAGTGGCCTGCCCGTACTCCTCCACCAAGATGAGGGCCCTCCAGAGCCTGCAGGCATCTGTGGGGAATCCCAGCCTGCAGGTGCTTGGAGAACCAGGTGAGCCTGAGGATGAAAGCAAAGGAAGGCCTTGAGGAAGCAGCCCCCGGGCCTGGCAGCCACGCAGCGGCTGAGCTCATGAACTCAGTTCACAGCCTGCCTTGCCCCCGGAGGCCGCGCCAGGCGCTCACCCCTGAGCCCACAGCCCCTGCTTGGGCTGCCTGGCACCCTCAGGGCGGCCCGGCCTCCTCCTGCCACTCCGAGCACATGTCCGGGGGTTGCCACCAGAGACAGCTTTGTTCTCCCAGCCAAGGCCGTGGAGCTGCTGTGTGACTGTGTCAGGCCTGGACAAGGCCCTTAGGGATGATGTCCCCGCTGCATATTTATTCAAGGTGACTCTTGTACTTGGCAAGGGAAGTCCACTGTGTGATTGTCTGTATTCTTAATATAATTTGTTAAATAAACGTTTGTTTTAACCTGTTTCCCCAGTTTGCTGTCGTGGTGTCTGAAGCCAGCAGAGGTCAGTATCCCTCAGGGCAAGCCCCCAGCTCTCTCTCCCCCAGCAGGGCTCTTGTCACCGCCTGGCCTGTCAGCCTTCTAGAAAGGACTGGTGGGCTTCTTTGCCCCTCGTTTAGTTGAGACCACCTGGTTACAAGTCAGTGGGATTCTGGGGGATGCAGAAAGCCCCGCTGTTATCTGGTGGCAGCCCTCGGGGTGCTCCTGGAAGGAGAAAAGCCCCGGTTGGCGTGAAGGCCGGAGCAGCTGCTGCAAGGTGGCCCCGGCGGGGAGGGCCGGGGTGCTCGGTGATTTTCACCTCCTGCTCGCCCGGAGCCCTTGTCTGGGGGCGCACAGCACATCGCAGTCTGGGTGGTTTCAATCCTGTCCTGACTGCTCGCCTGCTTGTGAGAGGCCACTCCAGACACCAGCTAAGGAGGCTGCAGGGCCCAGGGACAGGCGCAGCACTCCTTGTGAGGAGCCAGCATTTCAGGTTTCACCATCAAAGCTCTTTGCCTCCTCTTAGCAAGCTCTGTGCGTCTGGGCCAGACACCAGTCCGCCTGCAGCCCGTTCACACCAGACTCGGACAGGAAGGAGCTGGAGCACAGCCACCTTAGCTCAGCGCTCACCTCAGGGGCACCAGCCCTGCCTCCTCCACATCCCAGACCCCCGCCCCGGGATGTCTCAGGTCTTTGTCCCACAGTAGGAGAGGAAAAGCAGCCCAGAGGATCCCATAAGAAACCTGTGGTGCAGACAGAACAGCTGATGCTGGGTTCCAGCTTGGGCCTTGCCACTTCCTGACCACGTGGCCTTCGACAGGTCACCCGCACCCTGTATCTGGCCAAAGGGACACAGTTCCCCTCCCTCAATGGCTTGCCCTGGGAAGATGGAATGAGGACCCAGGCAGGGCATTTAGCACACAGCAGAGACATTTAGCACGCACGTGCCAGGTCTTTCTGGGGGGCCTTGATTCTATGTTACTATCCACAAAACGTACAGAGTCCCTCCTCTATGCTGGGTCTGAAGACACCAAGGAAGTACAAGTGGTGGTCTTTGGTATCGAGGACAAGGCCTCAAGTACCGCTTGGAAAGACAGAGCAATGCCCAGGGCCCCATGGCTGCACGGAGCCGAAATCTACTACACTGGCCTTAGCCAAGGCGGTAGTGACCAGCTCAGGAGGAGACCCATGGTGCCCAAGGCAGGTGCAGCCCAGCCTCAGAGGGCCAGCCCAGCAGCCCCTGTTCCTCCTCTGTGCTTCCCACCCCGGCAGCCCCTGTTCCTCCTCTGCACTTCCCACGGGCCCCATGCGCCTGAGCCGACGTCTCCCCCTGCGCCTCCAGCTGCTGGTTCCCAGCCTGACCACCATCTCAACCCTAATGCCCCGGGGCTTTCTCTTCCCATCTGCATCCCCACCGGCAGCTCCCTGCAGCCTTTCTCTGTGCTTAGCTCTGTCGCTGGTCAGTCACTCCAAGCTCCAGCCACATAGTTCCAGCAGCCACCTAGAGGTGTCTATGTGGAGGTCCCATACTCAACGCTGACCTCAGCACATGCCGAGCTGAATGAACCATCCTATCTCAAGCCCTAAACGGCCCCTCCTCCTCCAAACCTCCCATCTCTGGGATAACTCCACCATCTCCCCCTAGAGTTACCCACGCCCCCCCCTGGAGCCCTTTGGGATCGCTCCATCTGCAGCTGGACAGTTCTAACTGTTTTCAAACCCGGCCACTATATTCTCTTGTTGCTGCCGTGGTGTTAGTTCTGGCCTCAAGCCCTCTCATTTGGATCGCAGCATCAGCCTCCTAGCCACACCTGCCTCCCACATCGCCCTGTGCCCTGTCATTCATCCCCCACGCAGCCCAGATCCAGCCAACAGGACTCCTCCACTTACTCTGCCCTCATTACCCTAGGAATGAATGCTGAGTCCGCACGATTCTGTGCCCCTCTCTCCGGGGCCTGGCTCACCTCCCACTGATGCCCCTGCTGAATTATTTGCAGTTCCCCAAGCCGTTACCGCTCATATGCCTCCCTACCTTTGCACATGCTATTCCCTCTGCCTAGAATGCTTTTCCCCCATTTTTCTGACTGGAAAACTCCTATTCATCCTTCAAGACCCTGTTCCTGAACCTCCTCTGTGATGTCCATCCTGATGTCTCGGAGGCAAAGGTAATC
>NW_026652285.1:98674204-98677889 GCF_009828535.3 Hylobates moloch
TCTTTTTTTTTTTTTTTTTTTTTTTCGAGATGGAGTCTCACTCTGTCGCCTAGGCTGGAGTGCAGTGGCACAATCTCGGCTCACTGCAACCTCCGCCTCCCGGGTTCAAGCGATTCTTCTGCCTCAGCTTCCCAAGTAGCTGGGACTGCAGGCACCCACCACCACACCTGGCTAATTTTTGTGTTTTTAGTAGAGACGGGGTTTTACCATATTGGCCAGGCTGGCCCCAAACTCCTGATCTGGTGATCCACCTGCCTCGGCCTCCCAAAGTGCTGGGATTATAGGCATAAGCCACCGCATCCAGCCCCATGTCTCATTTATTATGCCCTCTCCCACCATTGTATACCTGGAGCGCCCAGCGCAGGCCTAGAAAAATAGTGGACATCAGCAAATGCTCTCTGGATGAATTCCTTAGAGTGGATGAAGTAGACAGATGAACTAGACTCAATTGCTGAAGAGCCCCAGAAGGACCGACACCAGCAATACAGGGCCCGTGATGCCCAGCGGCAGGCCTCCCTGGACACACCCTGATGCTGGCCCCAGAGAGATCAGACAAGGATATGAAAGCTGAGCCTTGTCTGGTTCATCTCTGAAGCTGCAGGACCCAACACAGGGCCTGGCTGCAAGCTGGCATCAGTCCATGGTGATGATGGTGGGACAGGAAGGTGAACTGCCATGGGCTGCTGTGTCTCTTTCTAGAACCCAGCTCTGGGGGATGTCAGAGAAAGGGAGGAGGTGGATGGGTCACAAGACCCAACACTAAAATGGCCAGGGGCTTGGATCTCAGGGACTGGAGAACTTCAGAGATAAGTTGATTCCAAACTAGATATGGATAATGCACATAAAAAAAAATTAGGAGCATGGCTTGCTTCATGAACATGGGCGTCAGAAGCCTCAGTAAGGTCTTTTTTTTTTTTTTTGAAACGGAGTTTATCTCTTGTTGCCTAGGCTGGAGTGCATTGGCGTGATCTCGGCTCACTGCATGCAATCTCCGCCTCCTGGGTTCAAGCAATTCTGCTGCCTCAGCCTCCTGAGTAGCTGGGATTTCAGGTGCCTGCCACCTCATCTGGCTAATTTTGTATTTTTAGTAGGGATTTACCATGTTGGCCAGGCTGTTCTTGAACTCCTGACCTCAGGTGATCCACCCACCTTGGCCTCCCAAAGTGCTTCGATTACAAGCATGAGCCACTGTGCCTGGCCAAGAAGTCTCAATAAAGTCTTGAGCAGAGTGAAAGGTGGTCGGGTGGCTAGACGACAGATGGCAGAGGTCGGTTTTCTGGCTATGCCCATTCATCCCTCCCACGTTGCCCTAGGTGGGTCATTTTCATCCATCTGCAGGTTGGGGAGGGGTGTCAGCAGAGGGCAGCACAGGCAGGCAGCTGCCTGGCCCTGAGTCCCCTCCTCCCTTCGCCCCACACCTTGGGTCATGTTGCTGCAGAGACACAGGTCTTGGGAAAGGTGGTGCAGGGGCAGAGGTCTGGGAAGGCCCTGAGGGCTGGACTCCTGATGGGGAGGGCACATGGGCAGAGGTTGGCACAGGTTGGACCACCCAAGACACATCCATCCCCAGCTCCTCATCTTTCTCTGGAGCGGGCACAGGGTTCTCAACTTCAGCTCCACATTAGAATCTTCCGAGAGTGGGTTAGAATTCCTGTGCCCAGACCCACACCCAGACCAATCAAACAAGAATCTCTCTCTGCTGGAGGGACCAAGGAGTCAGTAGTGTTCAAGCTTCCCAGGTGATTTCAATGTGCAGCTGAAAGTAAGAACTCAATTCTGGCCAGACTCGGTGGCTCACGCCTGTAATCCCAGCACTTTGGGAAGCTGAGGTGGGTGGATCACGAGGTCAGGAGTTCAAGACCAGCCTGGCCAAGATGGTGACACCCCATCTCTACTAAAAATACAATAATTAGCCAGGCCCAGCGGCAGGTGCCTGTAATCCCAGCTACTCAGGAGGCTGAGGCCGGAGAATTGCTTGAACCCAGGAGGCAGAGGTTGCAGTGAGCCGAGATTGCACCAGTGTACTCTAGCCTGGGCAACAGAGCAAGACTCCATCTAAAAAAAAAAAAAAACTCAATTCTGAGCTTCCACCACCTCCCCGTTACATGTTACCAGCCAGTGGAGCTGAGTCCCAGGGAACTGTGAATTCCCAGGGGCAGGTGGAAGAACAGACATCAGAAGAGCTCATCCACCAAGGGAAGACAAGAAGCTGAGCAACCCACACCAGCAGAAGCAGAAGTCATAGACGAGCCAGAGCATGAGTTAAATATAAACAAAAGGCATCCTCCAAGAGATGTGGGAGAACCCTGGGAACATTGGGCAGGGAGAAGTTGTTTGGAATAAGAGCCTGTCAGTTTTGAAATACTGACAGACCTACAGAGACAAAAACAGATAAGCCAGTAATTGCACTTGAAGATTTTAACACACCTCTCTCAGAAACTGCAGTCAAATTGCCAAAATATGAGCAAAGATATAAAATGTTTGAATAACCTGATTAACAAGCAGAGAACTTTCAACCTGGCATAGATCCCATATCCTTTCAGAATCAACTAAGAACTAAGCCACTAAACAAACCTCAATAAATTCCAAAGAGCCAACATCATATCTAAAACCATCTCTGATCATACAATGAAAAAATAAGAAATGTAAAGCAAAATGATAGCTTTTTAAAACCACGTGATTGGAAAATGCACTACAATTAAATAAGAGGAAGCCATAAGAGAAATTATTAACATCTTAGAGGAAAATAATAATGAAATCACTGCATATCAAAATTTATGGGAGGCCAAGCATGATGGTTCACATGTACTGTAATCCCAGTAGTCCGGGAGGCCAAGGCACGAGGATCACTTGAGGCCAGGAGTTTGAGACCAGCCTGGGCAACATAGTGAGACCCTGTCTCTACAAAAAAAGTAAAAAATAGCCAGGCATGGTGGTGTGCTCCTGTAGTCCCAGCTACTTGGAAGGCTGAGGCAGGAGGACTGCTTAAGCCCAGGAGTTTTAGGTTACAGTGAGCTATGATTGCACAACTGCACTCCACTATTCTGGATGACAGAAAGCCCATCTCTAAAAAATAAAAATAAAAAAATTGTGGGATACGATTGAAGCGGTAGAGACAATGAAATTTACAGTTTAAATTTATCCAAAAGCAAGAAAGATTGAACATAAACAAGCTACGCTTTTAACTGAAGAAGATAGGAAAAGAGCAACAAGTAAATGCAAAGAAATAGGAAATAATGATAATAAAAAGAATTGATGAAATCAAGTAAACAGAAATTATGAACAAAGTCAAAATTTGGTTCTTTGAAAAGACTAAAAGAGACAAACTTCAGACAAGGAGAAAGAAGAGGCAAATAATTAAAACAAAAGATAACTGCAGATATAACAGTTAACTAACAAGAATATTATTAGTAACCATGTATTAATTACCAAATATCTGGAAAAATACAAAATGTCAAAATTGGCATAAGAAAACTAAACACCCTGGCACGGTGGCTCACACCTGTAATCCCGGCACTTTGGGAGGCTGAGGTGGGTGGATCACCTGAGGTCGGGAGTTCGAGACCAGCTTGACCAACATGGAGAAACCCCGTCTGTACTAAAAATACCAAATTAGCTGGGCGTGGTGGCGCATGCCTGTAATCCCAGCTACTCAGGAGGCTGAGGCAGGAGAATCGCTTGAACC